>NC_061121.1:213840127-213869752 GCF_002878395.1 Capsicum annuum
TTCAAAAAAGATATGGTCAAACACAACTCCAACTCCAATTTCAACTCTAACTTTAACTCTAACTTCAAAAAATTTTAATTTTCATGGTCAAACGGCTACTAAGAATATCATGCAAGTGGTATACTTTGAAATGTGGCCAACTTGAGATTATTTATATCTAATACTTTCCTTAATCCTATGTATGCTGCATATTTCCTGTAGTAGCAAGTGGATATCTTGGTTTTACGCAACCTTTGACATAATTTGCTGCGTCACTCTCACAACTTGACATTATTTTAAATAGAATAATATTACTATTTTATATATAAACAAGTATATATTATGTTAGTAATATATATAATATGCACACACGTGTGTGTTTTGTGCATGTATATGTAAGTAAACATACATACATGTATTAGACAGAAGGCCAATGATTGTTAATCTGATCAGATCAGAAAGATTCGAAGAATTTTTTTTGCTTAATACATTGACAACGAATTGAGGATATATGATGTGTATAATTAAGAAAAACTATTTATATAATGGATATACATAAAAAAAAAAATTTAAAATTTAAATCAAAAATGTTTAATAGAAACATTTTATCATATTTCTAGATGATCAAGTGAAATAACTCTTACCTTGATTTGTTTAAATGAAATTTATTACTAGCAACTTTAAAGGGTTACTATTTCGATCGAGCATATGAACGTATGATAAAATATTATTATTAAACACTTTCAATTCAATTTTTTTTTTTTACACATAATCTCAAAAGAACACTTATTATACATATAAACTAACCACTTAAACTATATCGACTTTTTAAATATGTTCCATTAATTATGGGGTGGAGTGGGGAGCTTTTATTTTGTTTTGAACAGTGCATGGTGTTCTAATTGTCGTGGCCTTATCCCCTCTGATGGATAAGTTTTTTGTGTGATTCATGTGATGTCCACTTTATCATCAATTGTTTCAGTATAATATTCATAGCTGAAAAAAAAAAGGGCAAAAAATGTAAACCTTTGACGTTATTCTAAGCAACCCAATATTTGCTTTACACAAAAAAAAAATAAATAATAATAATAATAATTGGAGTATCATTTTAAATTGATTCTTATTTTTGTTTTCTTCTAATCTTATTTTAAGAAAGGCAATAGTATTCTCACTTGAACTTCACACAATAGGTAGGAGGTGTGGGCAAGCCTCATAATAATAGTAACAATTTTATTCTTTGTCATCATTTATTCAACATTTCAATAATTCGATCTCTAAATAGTTTAAACATAAAACAATGTTTGTCAAAGAATTAAGTCTACTAGAGCTAGTCAATTCACTCACCCTTAACTTATTGGTTGTACTAGTGCTATTAATGTATGATTCGAAAATCCAAGGTATGTCAAAGAATCAAATGTATCCCATGCTCTAAAGAGCCTAATATCACCGATATGGATTGTGATGAAATGGTTGAGATCCTTCATTCTTAAGTACGAGATTGCAAGTTCGAACTTCTGAAAATGAAAAAAATAATTATTAAGAGTATCGTGTAAGAAATAAATCATGTAATCGTGAATTTAAATTTTCATGCAATACAGATATCGAACATTAAGTAAGAAATAAAAAAGAGAGAGAGATTCTAATGTTACTAAAAAGTCAAAAACACCCCCAAGAAAAGCTTCAAACTTAGAAAATTGTTACTTTAAGATGGAAATGTTGGTTGGTTGTTGAGTGATATTTAGAAGAATTTTCTTTGAATGAATTTTTTATAAGAATATAAGGGAGTGACTAGACAGAGTAGAAAGTCAGAGGGACATTTGTTGTAAATTTCACAATTAAGCACCAATTATTGAAGACAAATGATTACTTTGTATTATCGTGGAAGAGGGTCAAAATAAAATAATAGTGAAGTAGTAAACTCCGATCAATTTTAGTTGTCATCATTAATAAGAATAATGATCTAAAATAGTAATTGTTATTATAAAAATTGAAATATATTAATTATTGCTTTTTATTTTTATATTTTTTAACAAATATGAAGAGATGTTATTATTATATAAAAAAGACCTATTAAATTAAGATAAAAATAAATAAATAAGAATAAAACCCGTTTAATTAATATTTTAAGGAGAATGTAGAAAAAATATATGATAAATAAAATGAACCACCACGGGAAACAAGTACTCCTTTCGATCAATTTTAGTTGTCATGTTTTTATTATGTACACTACTTAAATAATATTAACTAAACATATAACTTAACTAAATTACTTTTTCTTCTACTTTGACATTAGTTTAATATTATTCTCTTTTCATTACATTAGTCTCTTTTATATTAATTATGTAATGATAAAAATGAAAAATAATAAATTTATTATATTTAATTTTCTAAAGTAATAATTCATTCTCTAAATAGTTTAAACATAAAAATAATGTTTGAATAATTAGATCTATAGACCATGTCAATTTACTTCCCGTTGATTTATTGTTTGTACTAGTCCTATTTTATGTCTGATGATTTGAAAATCCAATGTTGTCAAAGAATTAAATGTATCCCATGCTCTAAGAAGTTTAATTTTATTGATATGGATCATGGTTGAACAAGTGAGATTTCTCTATTTTTAATTATAGATTTGAGTTTAATTTTTTGAAAATAATAGATTTTTATTGAGTGCATTGTTCTGAAAAATAAGCATTGTAATGCTTCAAATTTAAATTTAGTTGGATTCCAAAAGCAAATTTTAAATATTTTCTTTGGATCACTTTAATTTTCATGTTTTATTTACCTAGCACTTAATGAAACATTAATTAGAAAGTAATTTAACTAATTTATTCTCATTTGTTACTCTTTTCAATAAGTAATATTTTTCTCTTTCACATTATATTAATATTTATATTCATAAGCAATGATAAAAATGAAAACAAACGACATGACTAATTATTCCTTGATTTCTTAAAATTATAATTATTTTTTATTATCTATTGTTAATAAGAATGACAAATAAATAATTTTACAAGAAGAAGGTCATTGGAGCAAAATAAATGACAAAAATGGAAAGGGGTTGACAAAAAGTAAGAGTAGATGGATTAATAATTAAAAAGGGGTAAAAATCGTTTTCTTTCGAAGTTTGTCTTAAAAATAAACCTCCTTCTCGAACTATCAATAATAATCAACCTTACTTTTTTTTAATCATAATTCGACCATTGACCGACAACTTTACACGATGACTAGATGGGTAAATAGTAATTTTCATTTTCTTTCAATATAATTAACTTTTTAAATTAAAATATGAAATTTAATTTTATGAAGATAATATTTTAATTTCACTGTTTATAAAGCTACATTTAGTTTTTTATCTTCTTCTTTTTTTTCATATATAAACGCAAAGCATGATTTCAGGCCCACCCATTTTTATATTTATATATCAAATAATTTATTTAAAAAAGAAAAACAAATTTACATATCAAAATGTCAAAAAAGCAGATTTAAGGATCTTAGGCCCACCCATTTTTATTCTTAAATATCAAAATATACTATTACTACTGTTGTTGCTGTTATCTCTAGTCCCTCCAACTCCTAATTTAATATGTAACGCTATTGAATTTCCATTTACTATTTATTTTAATATGTAAATGTAATTGTTATTAGCACATTCCATGCTACTGCTACTATAATTATTATTATTACTATTATTAATTCTTTTACTCGTACTAGGACGTTTTCTTTATGTAGTTCTACTAGTTTGTTTTTCATTCCATTTATTCAATAGCTAGTATCTTTATATGATATAGGATTATATTATATTATATTATATTATATTATATTATATTATATATTTTGATGAATATGATGGTTAAATTATAGTCCATTGATATTGTGGATGATAGAGTTTAGTAATACGAATTCAAGAAAGAAAAAAAAAATTGTTCAATAATTTTGTAATTGAAAAGGCATAACATATGATAAAGTTGTTGGGGTAAAGTGAAGTTTATTCAAATTATTTACCTTAATTTTGAGAGGTTGAAGATGACCAGTCACGTGCTTTCTTGCATGAACAAAAAAGAGAAAATCACTGTTGTATAAGATGAAACACAATATTAAGGATAATATTAATTAATAGAGTCCTTAATTAATAAAGTAATATTAATAAATTAAGTCACTTAATTAGGTTGAAAGAAGTGAAAATTACTATTTATCCATCTAGTCATCGATCAAATTTGTAAAGTTGTCGGTCAATAATCGGATTGTGATAAAAATAAGAAGGTTGATTATTGTTAATAATTTAGGGAGGTTAATTTTTAAGATAAACTTTAGAGAACGATTTCGGCGAATTAGAAAAAGAAGGTTAGATTAACTAAATAAACATACTATGAATGGAGATAAAGCGTCCACGTCCTACTAGGTTGCCCCTCAAACCTCGTACATTGTCTCCCTTTTTGTTTATTTATTATTTATTTAGTTTTTAAAAATATTTTTCCGTACAGTTGTCTCCTCTTGCCGACAATAACTTATGGTATTCATAGTTTAGTCATTCAATTATTGATAAATTTAGGTTTCATCCCTCATGATTGCATAAAATTTGGTTAAACGCATCTAATCTTTATTTGTTAAAATATATTTCATCTTTTTAAAATAGTTGACATTTATTAACTTCGTTTTTGGACAAATTTTGAACCAGTCGGGATATTATATTGAGTGGACCTTTTTATTAGTAATTAGTGGTGTACATAAGTCGTATTGGTTCATTTTTTATTAAAAAAAAAAAAAAATCAATCATGTCGGTTTATTAAAATCATAAACTAAATCAAACCAACATAAAATTCTTTTTTTTCAATTTAGGTCTTAGTCGGTTCTTTTGATTTTTTTGGATATTTTTATTTTTTTTATAATCTTTAGTTTTTACAATTATATTCTGATCGAAGACTAGATCAAATATATGTTTTCACTCATGTGCTAATGAAAAATCATAATTATGAAAAGTGAGGAGCGAAAAACTCTCTTGAAACTAAAAAGTGAAATGAAGAGTGAAAAATTTAGGTTTTAAATTTATATTTAGTTTTTTCTTATTTGGACAAAATTCAGAAATAGCATACTTATCCCTTTAATTATGAATTTTATAGCAACACTTTCATAATTACATAATATAGCAAGTTGTATTTTGTATTTTTGCAAACTGTTGCTATAAAATACAAATACAACTGTTTTTACTGCCCTTAATTAACTGATTTAAATATGGTAATAATTCAATAAATTTAAAAGTTAAAGACTTCCTTCCCACCAAAAGCTCCTCAATCAGGCCTTTTCCGTTATATGCTAACAAAGCTATTCAAATTCAAAAAACAGTTTCCTTCAATTCATAACACGTGATTCTTAAAAAAAAAAATATTCAAATTAAATTGAATCTTCAGTTTCGCTCTAATTGAACAATCAAAATTCGATTGTATTTGTTGGTGTTCAATATCAGTTTGAACAATCAATTTCGTTAAGTTCAATGATCAACATTATCTTGTTCTCGAAAAAACTTCGGAATGGAAGTATCTGTTGCAAATTTTTGCTTAATTATTGTTTCAGGTATTAAATTGTGTTTTTAATATATTTTTTTACAGATCATTTGTTGTTATTTTGATCTGTTTTTTAATTGATCACATTGTGATGCTTTGTACAATTTTTTCGCGTTGCTATTTAATGGATTATTCTATTATTTATTTATCTCGAAGAACAAGTAATGATCGAATTCAGGTTACCAATCTGATGAAATTTTAATTTTTTGTATTTCTTATTGTCGGAATTTGATAGTATAACAACATATTTGAAAAGATCTTTTATATATGTTCAGTAGTGTTCGAATCTGGAGGTTCTGTATCTGGTTGTATTTGACGTTGAACAGCTAATGTCATTGTATATAGCTTGAAATAATTTGATTTGGTTCTAAGTTCTATGTAACAAAAATTTCGTAGATGCATTTTTTAGTGTTGTTGTTGGGTCTTATAAAGTGATAGAACAAATGTTTTGGTTGTATGCGATTCTGGTGGTTTTGAATTTGATTGTATGTAACCTTCAACATAAATTTCTGAAACTTTTTTATGGCTGTAAAATTCTGCTGTATTTGTATTTTACTTTAAACAAATGTTGTGTGAATGTATTTTTTGATATTAGATGTTGGCTGTGTAACTTTGTTAGCGATTAAAACTAAGAAAGTGAATGTTATAACAATTGACATCTGAAATATGTATATTTGTTTATTTTGGTTTAATCACTTAAAAGTACAACCTATTAAACTGTTAAAAAAAATCAACAAAAAAATATATATAACATGCATATGTATTTTGATAAGACCAAAAATGCAATTAATACCGAAAAATACATATTGCCAAAAGACTCTTGATGAATACTTAATATAACAATATATTTTCACACTTATACCATCATCTTCACAAATAAGCTTTCTACTGAATTCTGCCCTCCTAATATCATCAGAACATAAAATACATAGTAACTACTTGAAAAAAATACAGATAACTTCCAACTTTGATAAAATTCTTATTTAGAGCAAAACAACACTCAACATTCAATAATAAAAAATACATTTACAACAATAAAATAAGAAAACCTCTTCCTCACTAAATATAACATGCATATGTATTTTTATCAGACCAAAAATACAACCAGTACTAAAAAATAAATATCAATTATACAAAAATACATATAGCAAAAAAACTCTTCATGAGTAATACCCTAGTCAGTATATTTTTACAATTATACTATCATCTTCACAAATATGTTTTCTACTGAATTTTGCCCTCCTAATATCATCATAACATAAAATACATATTAACAACTTCAAAAAAATACATATAACTTATAACTTTAGCATCATCTTTACTTAGAGCAAAACAACACTTAACACACAATAATAAAAACAAAAAATACATTTACAACAAAAAAAATACCTCTTCCTCACTATCTTCTTCAAAATCATCAGCAAAAGAGTTCGGAATATCCTCATTAACCTTACTCAAATCTTTAATTTCTTTCGCTTTCCGTTTCTTCTCATATTTTTTAAGTTTTTGTTTTTTTAGAGAAAGCATTTTCTTCAACGTTTTTTTTTTTCAAAATTTCTATCATCGTCACCGGGTCGTTGCGAAACTTTGACCTAATCTCCGTCGATCTCTCAAATTTCTTCGACTGTAAAGAGTTTGAAATAACTTTAACTACATCTTCTTGAATAAATCCAAGACTAAAAGATGGTCCATAATCAAACACCAAATTAACATTCCGTATATCAGTATTTGTTCGTGATTTTGGTGTTTTTTCGGCCATGAAAACAAAAAAAATCTAAAATCTGATTTTGAGATGTATTAGAGTGAAAAAAAAAAATGCTAACATGCAATAGCTAAATTAAGAGTTACCTGAAATATAGAAAGATAATCTTTATCAATTGAGCTAAAATCGTGCAAAAGAAAATAAAATTGAAGCGAGAAGATATTGTTTAGGGCGAAAAAAGCGGAACAAATATTTCAAAAAAAAGGAAAAAGAAAAATAATGGCGTGAAAAGGGGGAAAGCTGCAAGGTTACTTCTCCTAGGCGGTAAAAAATAGGGGACCACATAAAATAATACTACAAAATGTAATTTGATATAACTGTTGTTATTTTTTGTAATTTAGTACTTAAGTTTGTTACTTTATGTATTTTTTCCTTATTTAATTAGCAATCAATGGACAAATATTACAACTTAAAGGCCCAAATCTGAATATATGTCTACATCTACTTTCAAATTATTGAAAATTACTAAAACTAGTTGAAAAAGTATTTAAAAAGTAGATTATAATTAATATTTTATGTGTAAAAAGTTATAATTATGATTATAATTATAATTATAATATTATATATATATAATTATAATATAATTATACATATATATATGTCGGTTTGGTTCGGGTTCGGTTTGACTTTTTTTTGGTCAACTCCAAACCCAACCAAGAATGGTCGGAGTTTTTTTTCTAACGCCAAACCAACTAAACCAAACCATAAATCGATTTTTTTTCTCGATTTGATTTGGTTCGTAGATTCTATTTGACTTAACGGTTTGGTCTGTAGACCCCTATTAGAAATAATCAAAGAACCTCAAAGAAGAATAAGTAAGAGGGGTTAGGTCTTACGTTACAAATCATAATGAGGTCACTCCTTGTTAAATTTGAAAGCATTTAAAAGAATCAAATATTTTATAATCATCACGGTGTTTACACACTCTACGATGATACTACAAATGAAGATAAGAATAATAATAAAAAAAGACAGTAGAGCGGAGCCCCTTCATTTTCGTATTTGTGACTTGACATTGTCCTTAAAAGATACTCTCGCCGTTCGCTTTTACTTTATCTAATTTTCTAATTGAATTTTTACTTCTACTTGTCATTTTTTATATATCAAGAGAAGACACTTCTTTTTTTCTATTTTACCCTTAACATTAATTATTTTTTTCAATTTAATTTTAAGATACAATGTAAACATCATTTAATAGGTGCACTATGATAAAATAGACATGTTATTAGTTGTTGTTCTTAATAGATGTGTCAACTCAAAATGTGACAAGTAAACGCAAGTGGAGGGAGCATTTATTAAGAGCTTGTTTTAACTTTATTAATTATTCTTTAAAAATATAAATCTGAGTATATACGCTTTATGTAGTCACTTAAAAATAGAAGTAGTATTGGAAAAATATAAAAAAATTATCTTAAATTCATAAATAATAAAATTAAATTAAAATAAATATTTTTAGCTAAAGAATCAACTAAAACGAAATAAAGAGACTATATTCTTGGCCCTTTTATAAAGAAAATACGTGATATTTGGTTAACTATATCTAATCTTTAATTCATTAAAATATATATTTTTGGTTCCTTTATAAAGCAAACTAGTGGTGATAGGTCAGAAAATTACATGTCATAGACCAAAATATGAGTGACTTTAAATATTTGACCCCAATAAGAAATGTCTTTGAAGAATAACTTTCCTTACTTTTTAATATAGTATATAGTACAAGTACCATTTTGCCCCTCTACACCTCAATTATATTTTTAAACTTTTCATACTTATTTGTCTCTCAAATTTTATTTTTCATTATTTTTACTTTTTTTATTTTTTCCCTTTACTGTTATTATTCTCTTTTTTATTATTTTCACTTTTTTATTTTTTTCTTTAATTTTATTATTCTATTTTTTATTATTTTCACTTTTTATTTTTTCCTTTAATTTTATTTTCATATTTTAATTTATTTGTCTCAACCTTTATTTTTTCCCTTTTTTTTCTTTTTTCTCAATTATTATCTATTTCTTTATTTTTTTAATTCATTTGTCTTTTAATCTTTATTTTTTATTTTTATTATTTTCTTTTTGTTTTTCCAGATTTTTCTCAAATACACTCGTTGTTCTGCAGGGATAACTTGCCTCATTACATGGCACCTTGAACAGTCATATTTCAAGATATCCCCAAAACTTCAGCAGGCAAGATACAAAAGTTCATTCTAAAAGAGAAAACCCAAGCCTTGGGAAGTCTTTGCTGAAGGAAATGGATAAAGGAACTTCGTTTTTTTAATTGAAAATTGTTGTTAAGGCTGAGTGTCATTCTTCTATTCCATTTAGGATGTGAGAATTTTCTAGAACTGAACGTCTACATTGTAATCTATTTATCTTGTTTTTGTGTTTAAAGAATAGAGTCTCCTCAAAAGATGTATCTAATCTCCATATTGTATAAGTTGGACATGATAGCTCTTTCCTAATGAAGTTTAATTTTCATTACTCTACTTCGTATCTATAGCAATAGACTATCAAATTTAGTAGCAAAATTCATTATCAAAATCTATACTGTCAGTGTGTATAACTTAAATGCTATTTAATTTTATTTGTAAGGTCGTGAAAAATGTATTACTAAAAAAGAGGATATCATGCGAGCCCTCAATGTCTTCAATTTCGCTACATTATTGATAAATAGTTCAAAATGATGCTAGTGTCAAATCTTACTCATGGGGCATAAATTTTATTTGAGTGGATTTTGTGTTACTCTCTTTTTCATTAATATTGAATATAACTTTATTATTTTACTGTTCAAATCATAATTCAATGTTGAGTTTCTAACTTACTTTAGTAATCTTTCTTTTTCTTTTGTAATTTTCATGTAGAGAGTGACATCTTCTATTAAGACTCATCTTGATACTTCTTTAGATGGGATTATGAGTCGTATTACGATAAATTTCACATTAGATTTAATACTCAATAGAAACAACAATATTATATCAATAATTGTGTTGTTGACATTATTAATTTTTTTTTTATATAGTCTCTAGAGTCCAATTGTGATTCTATTGTGGAGATTATTCAGGAATTACATAAACCATGTGATGGACGAGGAGTTGACATTGCAAATTTCAAGGGGGAGAATGACATGCAAGAACAAAATGTGTCTATTTTTGAAGATGAAGTCAAGTTTGAAACCAGTTCCCATATTTGTGCCAAGCTTCAAAGCGGAGAAATTGATCTTTCAACACCTCCTGATGACTTTCTTTCTAGGAAAAAAAAGTGGTGTGAAGTATCAGATGAAGAATATGGTCCTAGTTTTACTCTAATAACTCCAACACCACCCGATGTTTCTATCATATTTCTATAAAAGATGAATTTTGTACCGCTGAAGATGTGAAAAATTCTTAAAAGGATTTAAGTTTGTCTTTTGTTTCTTTATGATGTTTAAAGATGGTTACTCAAGTTGTAATTGACATTTTTTACTTTCAACTAATTTGCCACGATTTTGGCTTATCCTTTTATGAATTTTTGCATTAATTTTTCTTATTAGTTTAATACTTGCTCTTTCGACTTTTTGATATCAAATATAAAGGTCATGATATATTCTCTTTTTTGAGTTATCAACTTATGTTAGAGTATCTCATAAGTTAGACATAGTGAAATGATGTAAATTGTTTCACATACATTAATTTTTTGAAAAATTTCTAAGATGCATTTTTTTCTTGATTTTCCATCCGGTGTTTGGTGCCCGCATTAGAGCCCCGACTAATTTGGATCGCGTGTTGCAGGGACCATTAAGATGGCAGCACTCCCAACAGAGTTTTCTCCACATCCAGGGTCGAACTCTCGATCTCTGGTTAAGGATAAAGCAACCCCATCCACTGCACCACAACCCATGTTGGTTCCTAAGATACATTTTGCCTCTAAGGAAATAACTACATAATATTTAATTAGTTAGACTTAGTGAAATAATATAATTGTTGTTCCTTTGATGTCTAATTCTTGCCTCTAGGGAAAGAGTTATAGATCATCTGTCAAATCATTACAGACTAAGACAATGTCAACTCTTGCTTGTGGGGCACAACTTGTTCTTTTGTGATTAAAAGTCTTGCCTTTAGGGAAAGAGTTATAGATCATCTGTCAAATAATTATAGATTACAGATTAAGGTAGTGTCAACTCTTGTTCATGGGGCACAACTTGTTCTTTTGTGATTTAAAAGTCTTGCCTCTAGGGCAAGAGTTATAGATCATCTGTCAAATTATTACAGACTAAAGCAATGTCAACTCATGCCCATGGGGCACAACTTGTTCTTTTGTGATTTAAACGTCTTGCCTCTAGGGCAAGAGTTGTAGATCATCTATCAAATACTACAGACTAAGGCAATGTCAACTCCTACCCATGGGGAACAACTTATTCTTTTGTGATTTAAAAGTCTCGCATCTAGGGGAAGAGTTATAGATCATCTGTCAAATCATTACAGATTAAGGTAATGTCAACTCTTGACCATGGGGCAAAACTTGTTGTTTTGTGATTTTAAACATCTTGCCTCTAGGGCAAGAGTTGTAGATCATCTGTCAAATCATTACAAACTAAGGCAATGTTAACTCTTGCCCATGGGGCACAATTTGTTCTTTTGTGATTTAAAAGTTTTGCCTCTAGGACAAGAGTTATAAATCATCTGTCAAATCATTACAGATTACAGTTAAGGTAATGTCAACTCTTGACCACGGGGCACAACTTATTCTTTGTGATTTAAAAGTCTTGCCTCTAGGGAAAGATTTATAGATCATCTGTCAAATTATTACAGACTAAGACAATGTCAACCCTTGCCTATGGGACACAACTTGTTCTTTTGTGATTTAAAAGTCTTGCCTCTAGGGAAAGAGTTGTAGATCATCTGTCAAACCATTACAGCAATGAGACAACTTATTCTTTTGTGATTTAAAAGTCTTTCTTCTAGGGCAAGAGTTGTAGATCATCTGTCAAATCATTATAGACTAAGGCAATGTCAACTCTTACCCATGGGGCACAACTTATTCTTTTGTGATTTAAAAGTCTTGCCTCTAGGGCAAGAGTTGTAGATCATATGTCAAATCATTACAGCAATAGGACACAACTTGTTCTTTTGTGATTTAAAAGTCTTATCTCTAGGGGCAAGAGTTGTAGATCATCTGTCAAATCATTACAGACTAAGGCAATGTCAACTCTGGCCCATGAAACACAACTTGCTCTTTTGTGATTTAAAATTGTTACCTCTTGGGCAAGAGTTGTAGATCATCTATCAAATCATTACAGACTAAGATAATGTCAACTCTAGCCCATAGGGCACAACTTGTTCTTTTGTGATTTAAAAGTTTTGCCTCTAGAGCAAGTGTTGTAGATCATCTGCCAAATTATTATAGCTTAAGGCAAAGTCAACTCTTGCCCATGGGGTACAACTTGTTCTTTTGTAAAAGTATTACCTCTAGGGCAAGAGTTATAGATCATCTGTCAAATTATTACAGACTAAGGTAAAGTCAAATCTTGCTAATGGGGCACAACTTGTTCTTTTTTTATTTCAATTCATTAATATATCAAGTTAGCATTACCTTTTAATATATATAAAAAAATTAACATGCCAAGTAACTTTTATAAACAATCAATAAGAAGGTATTGAGTTAAATACTTCACCACAAGTTAAAACTTCATATAAATAAGAAGACATTCGTGACTGAAAGTCAAAGTACTTGTTACTAACTAAAATAGGGGATCAAAGAATCCTATTACAATTGCTATTTTGATCCAACTTCTCGAATAAAAAGTAAAACTAATCATGTTTTTTATTTTTCTTTCTGTATATTTTTATATATGGATGAAGGATAGGAGTATGGTGACAATTTGATCTGTTGTACCCGATTCTTTTGCATCTCAAAAATTATTTCTTGAAGATTCTGTTCTGCAAGGATATCTGATTGTTTGTTTTCTCCCAAATAGAACCTCATATCTGAGGGTTTTGTGATCAAATCCTTTATGCTATCTGGAACAATCTATGAGGTTGTGCTTCCAAATGGTAGGATTTCTCCCTGGTATGTTTGTAGCCAAGATTGTCTTGAGAACCAATGAGAACAATAGCTAGACTCGTTCATATTTCTACTGTTTATCGCTGCAATTGCATTGGTACATGGTATCTCATTTGTTTGAAATACCAAGCATTGACAAGCCCTACTCTTCAGGTCTACAATATATTCAACTCATTTTTCTCTTACAACAAATCTTGTTGCATCAATGGGGTCTACCTGTAAATAGAATGATAAATAAATGACAATTTATATTTGTTGTAATCTTGAAAGCTATAGAATGTGATTAAGATAAGAGAAAAGAAGAGTAATTCAGTTATCTATTTACAGGAGCAAAACCAATTATATAGAGCTTCAGCAATCAAACAAATAGAGCATAAAATCACAAAGAATCACACATCTAACCTATGAGTAGAATCAACATTGAGGACATCCAACCTGTGAGTAGAATCACAAGTATAGAAAACTCCATATATACAACCAACACTAAATCACAAATAAATATGTTTTTAGCATATGAGTAGAAAGTCAACTACATAAAATCCACTATCAAACATCTAACATCCAAGCAATCACACATCTAACCTATGAGCAGACATCCGCTATAAAATAACTAGCATCCAATGCACATGTTTGCAGTTTCTATATACGTGGCCAATACACACGAAGTTTGGAGTGCCCTTATAGGCATGAGATGCCAGAAAATGGGAAACTATCACAATAATACATTAAGGATCGTTACGATGGGTATGTGCAATCGAATATTTATTCTGTTAATTTGAATGCTTTTCATGTTCTTAGGTTCTCATATGACAATTTTGATATTTAATATCCTGATGCCAGACTGTCAATATGTGCAAGCAAGAGTTATAGGTCATCTGCCAAATCATTACAGACTAACACAGTGTCAACTCTTGCCCATAGGGCATAACTGTCTAAGTCTTGCCTATAGGGAAAGACTTATAAATCATCTGTCAAATCCTTACAGACTAAGGCAGTGTCAAATCTTGCCCATGGGGCATAACTTAAAATGTATGACAGAATCTGAAGATGCTAAAATCTCACTTGAAACTACTAAATAACACACACTATAGGGGTAATTCTGAGAGGGTTGTTTACTTCAGAGATAGGTTGCATACCTATTTACGAAATTTGAAAATCAAGGGAATGGAAAGGAACTAAGTATTCCATCTCTCTTAAAAGAGGAATCAACATCAGGAGGGTAAGGGAAGGTTCAAGTCAGCCAATTGAGATATCCGTTGAAAGAGTAAATATTTTTTCAACATTGCTCCCAAGAGGACAACCTCGGTGAGGAGCACATTCCTGCATACCTCTATATCGCTCGATTGTTAACTCAATTGGGATGACTTAAAACCTGTGAGCCAATGCCGAATGAGCATAAGCAAATTTTAATAACTAATTTTCTTATGCTAGTAGCTTTATCTCTATCACAACAATAACAAGTTAGAAATAGAAAAGCTGGTTATTTACTTCAGAGATAGGTTGCATACCTATTTATGGAATTCGAAAATCAAGGGAATGGAAAGGAACTTAGTATTCCATCTCTCTTAAAAGAGGAATCAACATCAGGGGAGTGGGGAAAGGGTCAAGTCAGCCAATTGAGATATGCGTTGAAAGAGTAAACATTTTTTCAACATTGCTCTCAAAAGGACAACCTCAGTAAGGAGCACAATCCTGCACACCTCTATATCGCTCGATTGTTAACTCAATTGGGCTGACTTAAAACCTGTGAGCCCATGCCGAATAAGCATAAGCAAATTTTAACAATATTTTCTTCTGCTAGTAGCTTTAACATCCCCCTTTGCTCCCTTCCTCTTTATAGTTTCCTACTTACCGCCTTAGATCTCCATCACAACAATAACAAGTTAGAAATGAAAAAGCAACTGCAATTTTAGTCTATAGCTAACCAAAAAACAAACAAAACTTCAAGTTAATAAAGCGTGAATTACCTTGCCAATTACAATTAAAAACACTAGGAAGCCACTCTATTCATCGCATCCCAGAGCAAATTAGCTAGATCTTTCACACACAAAAGTAAAAATTTCATCCAAATTAAATGCTGCTAAAGCAAATGCACTATCTCTATTAAAAAGGGCAGCCCAATACATTAAACTCCCACTATACTCGAAAGGGCCGAACCACAGGTGTCTATTGTCTGTTTCCATAGCTTGAACCTTTAAAAGATTCGAACTTTTTCAACAAAAGAGCATCTACAAAGTGAAGATTATGTATATATTCTAAATTTTTTAATAGATCCCAAAAATCCATTTCTAGAAAAAACAATGAATCACAACATAAGCAAATCAGATCAGCAACATGAAAGTTCAATCAATCAATACACAAACACTCACTTAGTATAATCAACCAATAAAATCAAGTCAAATTTGTAAACAACTTCAAAAATCACAACTTTATGTATACTTAAAGAGGAAAAAAAAGGAAAATTACTTTAATTTTCTTCTGTTCAAGATGAGCGGCTAGGATTTTTGAATAAAATTGATTTTTTTGTTTTGAAAGAAAGAGCGATGATCATTTTTTTTTGGAAGAAAGAGATTAAAAGCGAATATATTGGAGGGGTAATTTCGTCCAAAAAATATGAGTTAATAAGTAAAGGATATTTTAACAAAGCCTTTTTATTTGGGGCTAAAATTTGAAAGCAACCCTAATTTGGGTCTATTTTTTAGATTCTCCTGCGATACGCCCGTGCTCACGGGCCCAACATGCTAAGATTAAATTTTTTAAAATTATTATGAAAGCAGTGAAATAAATCATCATAATTAATTATTAATAATTTATATATAATATGAGTGTATGTCTTCCAACAATTTTACTATCTAAAGTTTAGATCTTTCATTAAGTGTTTAGAAAATATATTTATGTATGAAGTGGCGTAAAAAATTAAATGGTTTTAAATTATTTAAGTTTTAAATTGTTTTGATTTATAATACTTTTTCTTCTATTCCAATTTAAGTGACACTGATATAACTTCTAGAGTCAAGCAAATATGAAGATTGAAGTAGCGAAACAGACATGCCTTAAATGATTCATAATAACTAATTAGAAATGATATGACAAAACTGCTATAAAAAATACTTGTGAAAATAATTTAAGTGGGTCTCATATAAGATGTCAAGTTAATTTACAATATCAAGAGTTAATTTATCATTTTATATCTATTTTATCCTTTTTATTAACTATTATTAATTTTTAATATTTAGATGACTTATAATAATTAATTAAAGGTGATATCATAAAATTAAGGTTGAAACAATTGAAACAGATATGTCATAAATGTCTATTTTACTTTTTTAAAATAAATAAATAAATATTATTAATTTTCTAGTATGTAATGACATATAATACTTAATTAGGGGGTGATATAGCAAAATAACGGAGCAACCAGTTATCGGCAAGCATGTCGATCACTGAAAAGAAAAAGTAGTTTTAAAATTTTTATTTCCTTATTTACGTATTTTATGCTTCATTTAACCGTATGTAATAAAAATTGATATTTTGATTATTCAGATTTTAGCTCATAACTATGTATTTAATTTTTTGTTTGAATTTAATCATTTAGATCCCAGTAGGTGTACTACTTCCATACTTTTTTAACACAGATATTATTATTACAAAGTACTTCATCCAATCATTCTTAATTTATAAATTTTTATCGATTTTATCCTTATTATTAAACATTATTTATAATCTACTACTTAAATGACCTATAATAACTATTTAGAAAAATTACTATAAAAAGGAGTACTCACGAAAAAAAAATTAAGTTGACCCTATATAAATTGTCAAGTTAATTTAAAACATCAATGGTTAACTAATCAGAAACAATATAATGAAATTACTATAGAAAATACTTGTAAAAAAAATTTAAGTGGACCTTATATAAGTCGTCAAGTTAATTTAAAACATCAAGAGTTAACTTATAATTTTGTGTCTATTTTACTTTTTCTTTTTAATGAAATATTATTAATTTTTGAATGCTTAGATGATCTATAATAATTAATTATGGTGATATAATAAAATCACGATTGAAGCAGTTAAAGCAAACATATCATAAAAGTCTATTGTACTTTTTTGTAATAAAATATTATTAATTTTTTAATTCATAAATAACTTATAATAATTAATTAGGGGTGATATAGTAAAATCAAGATTGATGTCATAAATATTTATTTTATTTTTTAATTAAATATTATTAATTTTTAGTATATAAATTACTTATAATAATTAATTAAGAATAACATAGTAAAATCACGATTGAAGCCGCTGAAGTAGACATGTCATCAATATCTATTTTAGATTTTTTTAATTAAATATAATTAACTTTCTAATACGCAAATAACTTATAATAATTAATTAAGAATGATATAATAAAATTACGACTGAAGCTGTTGAAATAGGCATGTTGTGCATAAGGTGTCTGCTTCATCAGTTTATCCTCACTTATAGTAGAGTAATAGGTATGTGATATTCAAACTAGTTTTAGAAGTATATCACTATGAAGTTTGAGTAAAATATAACGTTAATACAACGCATAACAACTTAATAGTTTAGCACTTAATAAATTGCTAAATTTGTGAAAATTAAGATTAAATGGATCAAAAATGTACATATTAATTAATATGATTGTCTAATTCCCCTCTTTCTCACCCCATAGTCTAATTCCCCTCTTTCTCACCCCCCCCCCCCCCCCCCCCCCCCCCCTTCATTTCCATAGGATTCACCATTTGTTTGATTTTATTATTCATGGAACCCTTCCAAGAAAAAAAAAAAAGGCAGAATACATCTATAAGCCCTTCAAATATTCGACATTTTCTGTATAGGTACCTTAATTAGGTCATATACCTATTGAACCATTTACTCCTTCACAAAACATTTCAATTAAGCACAATTATTAACCTGACGCTGACATGGTGTGGCATGTGTAATACACTCTCTATTAGGAGAGTGAGGACCATAATTAATAAAAAAAATTAAGCATAAAAAACCCAACCACTAAAAAAAATATATTAAAGAAATAAAAAAAATAGTCATCATCTCCTTCTCCATAACTCACCATTTTCAATTTTTTCTACATACAAAAAATACATACATAGACGCCACACACGCAATTACACATACTCCCCCAATTTTCATGAATTGACAGTGAACAATATCACTAGGGCTGTTTAAAATCGAACCGTAACCGTTAATCCAACCGCAAAATTAGTTTATTGGCTAATTAGTAATGGGTTATCGGATTAATGGTTGGAGAACGGATCAAAATTTTATAATTAATGGCTTATTGGTCCGGAGACAGATTACTCAATTTTCTTACCGGGTAAACCGTTAACCCATTAAGAATTATTATAATTATATTTGTACCCTTTGATATATAAGTATCTTTTGTCAATCCAACATATAAAACTCCATTTATTATTCTATTCGCTTCTTAGTTTATAAAATAACATCCCACTTCTTCTGACATCTAACCATAAAGTGCAGTCAGACTCCCTAAAATGTAAAGAAAATCTGAAATTAATTCTTAAACTAAAACATAAATTATTCTTGACAACACAAAGGACCGCAATAAAAATGAAACAACCCAAATATGTCCTTCACAAAGTTTGATATAAAATATAAAAATTCAAATAATATTAAAGTTTTAATTTTTTTCGGTCAATCCAATAATTAAAAATATTTCTACATATATTTTAGGTCTAGAAGAAAAAACTTATTTGATTCGATGTTTTAACCTATTAAATAACTACATGAACAAAATTCAAGAAGTCTAAAAGATTGATAAATAGATCAATCATAGTATATAAACAACTTAGTCGGTGAAGAAACTGAGGAACTATCAATAATCGCTCGATATTTCATTCTCTCTTAAATTTATCTGTTACACCATTCGATAACCGTTCGTTAGTTGCTAATTCGATACCGAATCAGCCGTTATCTTATTGGGTGGCTAGCGGATTAATATATTTAAAAATCGATAACCAATAAGTCAAACTGCTAAGCATAATTATCCAACCGATCCAACCGATAAGCAACCCTAGATATCACATCTCACAATGAACAATATCACACACACAAATCGGAGGAAACCAACATGAACAGTAAAAAAAGGGGTGAACATTGACGGCCAAAAAATCGTTGAATTGGTGAAGAATGAATTTGAAAAAAGCATTTCAATATCGATTGGATTTCAACCAACCAAAAATTTTAATTTCTTTCTCCTTACGTTGTCGGTGTTCATCCACCCATTTTCGATCATTTATGTGTTATTCTTTTATTTTTCATCATGCTATTGAATTTCAAATAGCAAAACAAAAATTTTTTTAGAGATAAGTGAAAGAAATGCTTCAATGGTGGAAAAAAAGAAAATTTTTGTAGAGATAAGTAAAGAAGAAGAAGATACCATTTTTTTTTCTTACTTTTGTGTGCTCAATAATGGAGAAAGGGGTGTTTGGAAGGGAAGAGAGGGGAAGGGGAGGGGGAGGAGGAGGATCAGGTAGGCAGCTGCAGGGGGATATTGATAATTTTTTTTTAAATTAGATTTAATTATATTAAAAAATTATTTTTATGATTATTTTAAGTTAAAATGCCATGTGTCGTTATTTAATTTGTCACTTTACCACATTATTATCATGTGTATTACACACATTTTACAATAGAGAGAAATATCGATTACCCTCCTGAACTTGTCACGTTTTATTCACGGTACACGTGAACTTTGACAAGTCCTAAGTACCCCCCTCTCCCCCCGAACTTGTTCTTTTAGTATGTCGCGTGACCCTTTTACGCTGATGTGGTAAAATGTTTGAGTTCAACCTCCATCACGTGCGTGATGGAGGTATATTTATGCCAAATCAACATTTTTAATGATAAAAAAATGAAAAAAAATCCATTTTCCTTTAATTTTTTTTAAAAATTCAATTATCCCTCCTCCTCTATTACTTTCAATCTAAAAAAAAAATTCATCTGTTTATTAATTTTGTAAAACTCCAATTTATTAATTAGCTTATGAAATAAAAATTTCATCCTTTTATTAATTTTGTAAAAATTCCGTTTATTAATCTAAAAAAAAATCATCCATTTATTAATTCAATCTAAAACTCCTGTTTCCATTCCTCTGAAACTCCTTCAATTTTGTTATCTTAATTATATATATCATATGAGTTATTGTAACAAAAAAAATGAACTAAATATCGAAGCAGATATTTTAAACAATATTAACAAAATAAATACTAAAGAAACTAAGACACGTACTTATAATAAATGTAGTTATATTAGTTATCGGTTTTTAATCCCTGACGATTTGATTTTCGATTTAACAGATAAGAAAATACTCATAAAAGACTGAATCTTAGTTGCAACAAAAATTCTACTTATATATAATAATAATAATAATAATAATAATAATAATAATAATAATATAATCTTATTGGGTTATCGGTTTACCCAATAACTTAATAAAAAAATCAAAATCGAATCAATAGCCCTATAATTTTTTTTACAAAATCATTAAAAAAATTTTAACCCAATAACGATAAATCAATAACATTTTCATCGGTTCGATTTTTGTACACCCTAACTTAAATTACAATTTCTTAATCCATTAATTATAATAAGAAACGTATTTGTGCATGTGAGTCTCTTCAAAATCCTAATCGAAACACTAATCGAAAACTACTATAAAACACTATCCGGAAAAAACATAATTTCATATTATGAAACACTACTCTAAAAAAAAATTTCATATTTTTAACACACAAAAATATATAATTTTTTAAATAATAGCTTACTTGATCGACGAAAATTATACCTTTCACTATTTTGGAGTAGAGAAAAATTGAAAAATATAATTTTTTTAGAGAGAAATCGAATAATTAAGGGTAGAAATAAGTTATTTTTAATATAGAATAAATATAAGGGAAGTGAATGGTATTATCCATGTGGACAGCCACATCAACGTTTTTATCCACGTGTCCGCACGTGTATTACATGCAGTGGACAGTGAGCCGAAAAGGGTGGCACGACATACTAAAAGAATAAGTTTGGGGTACTTAGGACTAGTAAAAGTTTAGGTGTACCATGAATAAAACGTAATAAGTTCAGGGGGGCAATTGATACTTCTCTCTTTACAATTTTTGCCACATCAACAGATTGTGCTTAATTAAAACGTTTTGTAAAAGAGTAGAAGGTTCAATAGGTACATGATCTAATTAAAGTACGTATACGGAAAAAGTCGAATAGTTAAGGAATCTCTATATGTATTCTTCCAGAAAAGAATCATATAGGGAGACACAAAACAATTTTGCCTATTGTCATTTTGTGCCATTTCATATACTTTTATTATTAATAATATATTTCCTCTATTATATG
Organism: Capsicum annuum; assembly: GCF_002878395.1. Taxonomy (NCBI): domain Eukaryota; kingdom Viridiplantae; phylum Streptophyta; class Magnoliopsida; order Solanales; family Solanaceae; genus Capsicum; species Capsicum annuum. Next base: position 213,861,865 of record NC_061121.1, read on the forward strand.
TCGTTAGTTTAATGTCTTACCTGACCTAACCTTTTTATTTTTTAAATCAATTCTTTTTTTAAAAAAAAAAAAAACCGAAAAGAGCCATGGCAATTGCACCATTTAATTTATTCTATAATACTTTAATTTAGAAATGGATTATCTTCTAGTTTGAAATATCTTTTATTTATATTATCAAGGGAAAAGTCATCAAAATCATCCTGACCTATATTTGAAAAGTCACTTACACACCTAAACTATCATAATTGCCTATTACACATCTAAACTATATAAAAGTGAAATTTTCTACACCCTGTAAAGTATTATACCACTTTCATGTGGTGCGGTGTTTTACACGCGCCTGCCACGTCAGCATAATATGAAAAAAATAATAAATTTATTATTTTTATAAATTTTTCTTTTTTCTTTTTAAGTTGATTTTTTTTTTCTTTAATGTCCAAAACCTCCATTTTATAGGTCAATGAAAGTGCAGGCATTCTTTAATGTCAAAAATCATCTTCTTCAATGTCCAAAATCATCTTCTTCTTCTTTTTCTTCAATAAATTCTTCAATGTCCAAAACCATCTTCTTTTTTTTCTTCAATTTTTAAAAAGAAAAAAGAAAATTAACGGGACCATATTCTTAACGGGAAGATGATATAAAATCAATACACCTAAGCGATAACTTCATTCAAATTCAACGTCATCTTCTTCTTTTTCTTCAATTTCTTCAATGTCCAAAACCATCTTCTTCTTTTTCTTCAATCAACCAACAACCATAATGCCATCTTCTTCTTCCATTGTTGAAATAAAATCAACACACCCAAACAATAACTTCATTCAATTCAATCTTCTTTGTTATAAGACACCAAAAGTTACAACACTATCACCACCTAATTGCACCACCCATCATCAAATTCACACACAATTACAGTTACCAAAGATCAATATGCCTCACCACTAATTCATCACCCGACATCAAAATAAATTTTGAGTAATTTTAATATATTATTATTAATTAATCAAAATTGAAAGAAGATTTTTATAGAGACAAGATAGATCTAAAAAAAAGTGTTAAAAATTAAATTTTGAGCAAAATTCATAAAATTTTACAGAGAAAGAAAAAAAATACGAAAATAAATTGAAAAATTGATGTTCATCGTTAATTTTTTTGATTGACGACGATTTCATCCTAGATCTTTTCTATTTTTCTCTCTGAAAATTATCATGAAAAAATTATTCTCGTCAACCATAGCAAAGGAGGAGTGATTGTGATGAAGAAGAAAGGAAGATTGAGAGAGAAAAAAAAAATTAAAGATGGGTGAGAAGAGAGAGTGTGATCAAGGGTAGGGTTAGGGGTTTAAAGAATTTTTGGCTTTTTTTCTTCTCTCCAGACGCGCCTTTTTTAAAAAAAATATTATTTTCATGTCAAATTTAGAGTGGAATTAAATTCACTTTTGAGAAGAATAGGCGTGTAATAGGTCATCACATTAGTTTAGGTGTGTAAGTGACTTTTCGTACATAGTTCAGGTGATTTTGATGACTTTTCCCAATTATCAAATATCAAAAGTTTTAACTGTTGCAATCATGTACTCCTAACTCATAATCTAAGAACTTTTCTCAACTGTTACATATAGAAATCGTTGACTCACTATATTTGGCAATTATTTTTCCTAAAATATATACAAGTACTACTAATATATAAGTGGTGATAACCACACAGGTAACGGACGACATGTTTGGTTCACCACCTAAGGGTATTTTTGTCTTTTTACTTGGCTACACTTTGTGGCAAGCCTCCAGCTTTACACGTGCCCTATATTTGGGGTTCTTACTTCTTAAGATATTCTTCTTTTTGGATCATAAGAAAATAAATACTTCACACTTTTTCTCTCTGATCAAGCTACTCAGCTCCCTTTGCATGTGTGTATGTCTTTTATTTTTTGATTTTTCTGTTTGTGTTCTTATTCAGTTTTTGCTCTGATGGCTTGATTTATAATTTTCTTTATGTGTTTTTTCAATCTACCTTCTTCATCAAATTTAGTTATGATGATGTATTTGGTTGAAGGGTGTTTGAGTTGAATTTCAAGTAATTCAGTATCAAGTTTGTTGCTTTGTGTGGGTTTTTTTATCTCTGTATTTTAAGAGAAAAATTGGAGTATAATCTCTCAATTTTTGTTGATTTTCTGACTCAATTCTTGTCTTCGTTGTTAACATCTGCGAGTTATCTTTCATCACTGTTCTGATTTTGAACTTTACAGTTTGATTTGGAGTTTTCGTTTGTGTGTTTGATGTCGCCACTTACTCCAATTTGATAATTCATGATTTTTTTATGGAATTTTGCGTGTAGGGTGTATATGCATTACTAATTTATGTTAGTTGTTGGCCATGAAATCAATTTGGGTCTTTTTGGTTCTTCTTGAGAAACATGAAAATCTAGTCATATATGAGGAAGCTTCCATGAAATTCACAACTTCAAAGTGAAGAACTACTACTATTAAATAATACAAATTCTGAGTACATTTGGGTTATTTAGATGGAAAAATCTGAACTCATGTTGCTTCACTATTTTGATTTTAAGAGGCACATTGAAAGTCAAGACAATCATTGAGAATATAAAGTAAATTACTCTAAATGACAATATTATAATAATTCGGAACCCCATGAATTAGAAAGCTTCCTTTTTTATATTAGTGTGTTGGATTTGATTATATGCTACCTCTTTGTGAAGAAAAAGAGACATCATTAGCAGCGTTATGTCCCGCTGATTTTTGTTAGAAACCTAACCTTTGAATTTATTAGACAGGATTTGATGTATCTCCACCTTATCGAGGACAATGGCCTTACATAGATTTAAAGATCATGTATTAGGGTAGTAGGCTCATATGCACAGAAGTACAGGAACTAGGAAACAAAATAGTTCCTTATTCACTTATCTGACCAATTATTCTATATTGAAACAGAATGAGAATAAATTGCAGAACATTAAGCTTCACCATCAAATTTTTCCTTATAGAAATTATTACTTAACTATCACAGAATGACAACACTAAGCTCTACCGTTATGTTCTTTCGTTAATAACTGTCACACATGGTTGTTTATTATTACTATATCATTATAGGTCATTTATACTGCTCTGTGTTAGCAAATATTAGCTAGGCAATTTCAACTCCGCAGGAATTTGAAACTCAAATTTGTCTAGCTGAAGAAACAAGGAATATACTCTTGATTACACACGTAAGTTTTTGAGTTTTCCTCTTATCTGTTTAGTTCTAACATTTAGTAGTTATGATTTGTATTGTAGTATGTTGAATTCCATGAAGCCATTGTTACAAACGATAGGTTAGCCTTGGAATCTCTTTCGTTGGAACTTATTGAAAAGGAAAGTTGAAATATCTTTTGTTGGAACTTATTTAAAAGGGAAGTTGAAGTTTTTTAATGCCAGTGCTTATGGTTGCAACTTGTAAATAGCAATTAGGGTGACATATGTTGGGTTGCAAATTTTCTTTTAGGATTTGGAGCAAAGTTTAAATCTTTATAACATAATGGTACTCAAGAAAAAAAAAATCATTTGTAGTAAGCAGTAATTTAAGGAAAAAAAATAATTGTTTGTAGTAAGCAGTAACTTAGTCAAGGTATTTCTGTTCTTTTAGAATGTTTTTATTCACTGTAAAGAAATTCAAAGTTATCCCTTTGTTTTCAGAAAGATGTTGATGTTAAATATGAGCATTACCTGATCTTTTTCAAAGAATAAGATAGCTAAAGCTTGAATTTGTTCCTTGCTGACATTGAAACGTTCAAGAAGAAAATAAGATTCACCTTCATTTGGTTCTGAAACCTCCTGCTTCCAACTATAAACAACACCTTTTAAGCTCATGACCAATCAAAAAAAAATAATTTCAAAGAAAATGAGCCATTAAGACAAAAGCTTTCTTTGCCATCTCCACCCACAATTTGGTCCAGGCAAAGACTGTCTAGCCTTCTTCAGCCTAAAACATAAAGAAAAACTCCCATTCATGCCTAACAATTTGCAATTTAAGGACACCTTTAATAGAATACACTTACGTATCTTCTGAAATTGCCTTGAAAACTTGAGAGCAAACCCACTCAAAATAGAAAAGCTCATTGAATGTCATAATTGACCTAAAATTCAATCAATTCTCAAGCAAGCACACCTCATAATTCCAACAAAAAGTTGAAATTCATTACTTTCAAGACTCCGCTGTAAATCCTTCACTTCAAAATCCTAATCAAATCTTTTACTAGAAACCCTAAGAAGAGGCACGACATCAAATTCTTGAGCAAAAAAACCTCCAACTTTTTGCTACTTGCTCCTTGTGGATAGAGATTGCATTTTGCTCGCTTAAGAAGCAATAAAATCCCAATTTTACTTGTTATAAGAGAACAAAGGGGATTCACAATCATGCCAAGACAACAAGTGGTTAAAAAAGCCAAACTCCAGACGTTACCTTAGCAAGTTGTAATGGAATCACTGAATAGAACAGAAAAAAGAAATGGTTTCTTTAATTAACCCGATGCACTAAAACTGCCGTTATGCCAGGAGTTCGAGGAAGAGTCGGACCACACAAAGGTCTCTATTTACGTATTGTTATCCTGCATTTCTGCAAGAAGTTATTTCCACAGCTTGAACTCGTGACCTCTAGGTCACGTGACAACAACTTTACTAATTATGTAAAGATTTTCCTCCATTTAAATCAATTTATGTTTTCTTTTTTCCTTTGCATTTATTCAAGAACGAGTTCGATGGGATTGAGGCTGCAATCAGAATAGTGTCCTAAGTTCATAGATGTACAAAAGGTAATAAAAACCAAATTCTTGCATTTGTGCTACAAAAGTTTCTTTTTATACAAGTCCTTATCATATCCACGAAAAGGGTATACATATTCTCTTGACTCTATATGCTCTAATATCAGTTGTTACTACTTCTTGTTGATGTTTCAATTCCTGCATGATTTCTAAGTGTTGTTTTGTCGCAGGGTAGTGATGCATTGTATTTCATATTAGGAAATGCTACTTCAGTTAGTAGGGAGTGGAGGAACTTCAGAACTACCACTAGATGATGATTTTGTCCAGTACAACAGCAATGCCTGCTAGAATTCTTTTTAAAGAGAGCAAAGATCAAACTGTACACTTCCAAACTACAATTGCGCAAGAAGAAAATCAATTATTCAGCACGCAGATACTCTAAATCTGATGATTTAGCTGCATATCATGATATTCCTTTTACAGGCAGACTTCAACTCTTCAAAGGCCAACAACTACAAATAGTACACACGCTCTTTGTAAAAACGCTGCACTGAATTTTTTTTATATTTCATTTGTGAAGACATGTTGGGCCCGTGCAAACCACTAGTACAAGTACAAAGGAACAAATATATATTGTATAAATAACATAAATACCAACCTTTTAAAAGTAATTACACTCTCTCCCATTTTTTTAATTACTTCACTCTCTCCCTATTAATATACATAACATAGCTGACATATACATAGCATTCTGTGTATATGTAGAATTTTTGTAATATGTTTAGGGAATTGAGATTTTTTGTAATATTAAAAATATAAGTTGTGTATTTGTATAATTTTTAAAATATATATCACTAGACCTTTTGGACAATATAATGCATTGGTCTAGAATATCGACCAAATACCAAATCATCTTTTTCTTCAAGAGATTGATTGTCTTTGTCCATAAATATTTAACTATATATTAGGAATCGTATTCGTCGGGATTGGATCACTTATAAATGAATATCACTTGGAAATATATTAGACAAATATTGGTGGATGGATAGAGAAGGAGCTAGAAAGAATACGTGGCATATTGTGTCAAAGAGGTATAATATAAAATAAAATAATAAAGTGCCAATTTTTTTTTTTTCTTTTACATAGATAGCATAGGAAACTTCTGAAGAGACTAGAGAGCTTTGATATAGCGAGTAAAATTATCATCATGTGATTAGGAAGTTACGTATTTATTCGACATAATTATTTAATAAAGATAAATTTTCTTCCTATACTAATATCTTAATATTTGTCTCTTTATATACAGCCATTTGCCACAGTTATTGACAATAATTAATTCCTTGCTCACAATTTAATTATGTTGATGGTGATGAGTGATGAGTGATGAGACACCTCAAATTATTAGGTACATATACAGAGAGTCAAAAAATTGCGACAACGGCAAAGGTTGTGTGCCTTATTTTAAGGTCAAGGAACATGGTCATTTATTGTTCTATAATACACAATTTCCTTTTTTTCTTCAATTTTAAAAAATTAGTTAAATATACTTTTTATCATATTTTAGAATTAAATTATCTTTATTGTCTTACATGAAACTCAAGTTTATCCACGTTGTTAAGAAATATATTACTTGTACTCTTTTTTTAACTAAAAAGTTCAAATCAATGTTAAATGCCTAATTTTTTAAAAATAAAAGATATCCACACGTAATCCTCCCGACCTAACCCACAAAAAAGACAAACAAATTGTGTTGATCAAATTTTTTCAAAGAGATTAAATCATTGGACATCAACATTGCATAGCTCATGAAAAATAAATCTGCATCAGTGTTGATACAAACAATCATGACATTTCTTCATTGTTATGTCGGTGTATACAATTTGATCTACACAATTTTTTTATCAAGTTATTTGCTAAAATGTAGAACTGCATCTAGAATGTAGATGCATCTAGAACTGCATATCAAATTTTGAATTTCGAATATAATTGAAACAGGAGCAGAGTTTGTGACATTTTCTCTTGTTCCTTGCTTTCGCGTTATAACATTTCATTTTACTTTTTGTTCATTTGTAAACAACCTAACTACTAATGTTACACATTGAAAGAGAAATATCTTTATTCGTTGGAAAAGTTCAACCAACAGAACTGAGGGTGTGGTATATTTGTTTGTCTTTTTTATGGGTCGGATCGAATGGAGCGAGTTAGATTGTGTGTTTTATATTAGTGGAATTTAATGTTGATTTGAACTTTGTTATTAAGAAAGAGTATAGATGAAGAGTTTCTTTACAGAAAGAATAAATTTGACCCACAGTATAATAGCGATGCTAAATTTAAGGAAGTATTACAAGAAGTGACAAACTTAAGACCATAATTATAATAAATAGCAATATTTTTATAAAATTACGTTTTATAGAAAAAATAGCATTTTTTTTGAGTGACATTACCAAGGGGTAACTTCTATTTTCTCTCCAACACTTTATCTCTTTCCTTTCTTACTTTAGTTTTATTTATTTTCCTCAAATAGCTTCTATTTTGCAGATTTCACTCCATTTTTCATGTGTTTCTCACCTTATAGATAAAGATTGTACTCCACTAATTAAGGTAACTACTAGTTTGCAGTTATTGCGTGTTATCTCTTCCATAAATTTCATATATTTGTATTTTTTTTCCGTCATTGCTACTGTGATTTTTCTTTTATTTTTGAGTTTTTTTTTGTTGTATGATTGTGGAGTTTTGCTCTAATGTCAGAACACACACCATATAGAAGAGTAAATATAGGTATACCACTCATCAATTTAGTTTCTAATAATCGACCATCATTTAGTATTGAATTAACTCAAGATAAAGTTGTTAAAGTGGTTTCTACTCCTGTACAATTGAAGAAGTCAGTGAGCGTCGAAGAGGGTCGAAGCATCATAATGATCCAGAGAAAAGGACCGAAATTATGAAACAAAAAGGATTGAAAAAAAAACATTCATCTTCAAAATCTCCCAAAATACAAAAATCTGAGAAAATAAATTTAAAAAAAATCGGAGAATCAAGCAAAATTTTAATCCTGATGTTGAAAACTCCTCTGAATATGATTTGGAAGAAGATAAAGACGAAGAGATTTGTATATGTATTTATTAGCTAATGTTATATA
>NC_061121.1:213872752-213883923 GCF_002878395.1 Capsicum annuum
TATATATAACAAATCTTGTTATATATATACATTTGGGCCACGTGAATGTATTTGTATTTTTGGACATACTTATGAAGTTTACATATGTATTTTTGGACAATGTTGAGTAGGTGTGGTCATAAAATACCAAAAATCGAATTACCAAACCAAACCAAAAAATTTGGTAATTGGTATTCGGTAATTTGGTATTTGGGAGTAAAATTTTAAAATTATGATATTTGAGTTCGGAATTGGTAAAAAATATTTTGAAATTGGTAAAAAATATTACTACCATTTGGTATTTAGTATTTTCTGAATATCCAATTATAATTAAGCGACCCATAGGCCACATACCTAGTCTACACTCCAAAGGCCACATACTTGTGTGAATATTGCTCAAGCAATCTTTGAACTGTTAAACATAAATATAAAGTAGACTCTTAACTTCACACAACAAACTTCCTTGCAACCAACATATGACAACTTTTGACCAAATATCATGCTGACTGAAAATTAGGGCGTGGAAGGGAACAACAGAAAAGAAGTCTTCATGACATGATACATAACACCATTGCTGGCTGCACTTGCCTAACTCTAATTATCCTAACATAGGTTGGAATATGGCTTTAACTAAGGGGACTTCGTCAAACCTTCTTAATTCTTGTGTTCATATGTCAACAACAAATGAAAATTATCGCAAAACTCAGCACTTGACAGACAACATAACATATGTTACTCTCCATCACATTTATAAGAAAAATATTATGACTTTACATCACATTTAAATTCAGTTTGTTACATCCAGTTCGTGTTACATCCAATTTGATGTAAATGTTATTCATGTTATATCCAGTTCTTCCCTTTTGGGAGCTAGATCAAACTACAATAACATAAGCTTTAAGGTGTTTCATTAATTGAGTCACACATATCATCGTGTAACAAGACCAAACAAAATTAATTTTTTCTTGGGTAAAATTCTGTATTCAGAGGTGTAAAACTACCAAACAAAATTGAATTTTTCTCAAAACGTTGGTTGGAAATCACCACTATTATCACCAAATAGGATCACTAAAAGCATGTCCAACTTTAATATTGTAATACCGAATTTCGTACCGAATCAAAATTTAATTTACCGATTACCGAATCGAAGTTTAATGGTATGGTATTTGGTATTTACTTTTATTTTTCGATTATCGAATTACCGAACCCGAATTATGAAAATACCGAACCGAATACCAAACACCCACCCCTAGTGTTGAGTCTATATTTGGAAGGTCCTATGTCCTTTTAGAGGGTAACATATGTATCTATTCCTATGTATTTATTTTATATATGAATTTATTAGCTAATGGGTGCTCATTTGTATATATATAAAAATCTTGTCCTATATATATATACATTTTCGAGGCATGCGCATGTATTATGTATTTTTTATATATGCATATGTATATAGTTGTTCTTTTTGTAATAGAGATTTATGTCATATATATATATATATATATATCTATACACACACACACATAATGGTCAGATATGTATTCTGTAACTACATATGTAGATATATCTATATATTTTGTATTGTAAATACATATGTAGATCTGTGTGTCTATGTATTTTGAATATTTTTGAGATATGTAATATAGATATATGTCTCCTATGAAAAATAAAAAACTTAATCATTAAAGAAATAATCAGTTATGTAATTTTTGTAAATGTCTTAACTAATATAGATTTATTAGTTATGTAATTTAAACAAAAATTCTTTAATAAGATTCATTTATCGAAAAGGAATCTTCAACTTTAAATGCACGGAGTAATTTAAGTATTATTTTTTATTTAACTTAATTGATTTGAGAAAAAAGAAACAGTAAATTTCGTTTGTATATCTATATCTATAATATATTAAAAGTGTGAAGGCCCTTAGAAAAGTGATTTGAACTTTTTGTCCTTCATTAATACACTTTACAATAGACAAGATCGTCTTTTCACTTTTTTTTCTCCAACTATTATTTAATTATATATATAATTTTGAATCCTAAAATATATGGGTTAAGATTTTAAAATATGATAAAGGATTAGGACTTTAAATATGGTAAGTTTTTTTTCTTAAATTAGGACTAAGCTTAATTTTCAACTTATATTCTTAATTAGAGATTTGAAATCCACTAAATTTTGAATAAAGTGAAAGTTTACTATATTTTAATAGTATCGACACTTTAACAATATTGTTTTAAATTTACAGCAATGCACGTAGGCTTAATTTAATTATTTTTATATTATTTAAATATTCAAGATATAAAGAAATACTATACCTATTTTAACTCAGCAGGAACTCCTAATATTTTACAATTCTAAATTAATTTCAATATTACCTAATATATCTACTTATTAATGTGTAGTAAATATAAGTATCCTATAATTCTATTTAACTAATATTTTGCAAATAATTTTTAAGTTCGTTTATTTCTACTTGCTCCTTTCTCTTCTTATTACGTCTCTTTTCTTCTTCTTGTTTCTCTTTTTGTTTAGGTTATGTGCAGAAAAATCAAATGTGATATATATTCATCTCTTTTCTTCAAAGTATTAACCTTCGCTTCAACAAGAATGGTTGTGATTTTATTCGTTATGTTTTCTTCAACCATTGTAATTGTCATCCGCTAGGTTAGTATGTTATTCTCTCTCTCTTTTTTTGAGTTGTTTTTCTTTTCTATTGGTTGTCGTGGCTTATTATTTTTTCTTTAGCTTGGGAGTGATTTTAAGTTTAATACGACATGCATTATTATATTTGTTTTGTTTGTGAATTTGATTTTTAGGTTTCATATTCTCGTATGTTCGACTCTAACAACGTAATCATTTTTCTCATATATATATATATATATATATATATATATATATTACGATAAAATATTTGTTTTGAACTTTTCGTACTTCATTAAAAACCTTCGTAATAGATAAAATCGTTTAATTTTAAATAATTAAAAGTTACACGTGCGAGGCACGTGCAGCTAAACTAGATATATATATAAATATATATATATATCTATAATCTATAATCTAATCTATATCTATAATCTATAATATATTAAAAGTGTGAAGACCTTTAAAAAAGTGATTTGAACTTTTTCCCCTTCATTAAAAGACTCTCTTTTTAGACAAAATTATCTTTTCACTATTTTTAAATTTATTATTTAATTATTTTTTATTATATTAATTATATTTCCTAAAATATGTGGGACTCCTAAAATATATATGGTAGGAGAATTAATTAATATTTTCCTTTCAATTAGATTTCCTAAAATATATGAGATTCCTAAAATATATGGTAGGAAAATTAATTAATATTTTCCATCCTCATTGATTGTGATTCTAATTTGTGTTTTGCGCAAAAATACTAGCAATCTGCATGATACTTGTGGTTTGTTTTGTAGAGAGATAATCGCAATCTACGTGATATTTGTGTTCTATTTTGAGCAAGAATACGAGTAATCTACGTGGTATTTGTGTTAGCTTTGGTTCTCTTTTGGGGTGCGAGAAAAAGATTGATGCTCATCTAACTTGATTCGATTGCATCGATGCTTGATTTTCTAATCCTCAACTTCTTCACTGTTTTTGTCATCATAATAGAATTCAACATGTGTGTATATATATATATATTTTCTTTGTTTTCATTCAAATCATTCTTTGGGGTTAAAATTTTTGCTCAGGAAAGAATTAGTTGGATCAAAATCGAAACTTTGTGATCACTATTATATTTTTTTTTATAGTTTACAGGTCGTAGATGAATGTTGGTTGACTTTGAAGAATTTTTTGTGTAAAGGTTAGGTTTAGTTGTCTTGTTTTGATCTTTATTATCTTATTGTTTTATTTTAATTTATAGATGCTAGATGAATGTTGGTCAGCTTTGAAAATTTTTTTTAGGTAAAGGTTAGGTTTAATTGTATTATCGTAATATATCTATTAGTTTGTTATTTTGTGGTAGTTTACAGTTCGTAGATGAATCTCGATCGGATTTGAGAATTTTTTTGTGTAAAATTTAAGTTTAATTGTATTGTTTTGATATCACTTTTATCATATTATTTTGTTGCAGTTTACAGATGATAGATAAATATTAAATGTTAGTTGGCTTTGAGAAATTTTTTTATGTAAAGGTTAGGTTTAGTTGTATTATTTTGATATCTCTATTATCGTATTATTTTGTTATTGTTTACAAGTGGTAGATGAGTGTCGGACGACTTTGAGAAAATTTTTGTGTATAAAGATTAGATTTAATAGTATTATTTTGATGTCTCTATCATTGTATTGTTTTGTTACAATTTACAGATGGTAGATAATTATCGATCGACTTTTAAAAATATTTTTGGTAAAGATTAAGTTTAATAAATAAATTCTCCATCTTTACATACTCAAAAAATATTAAATTTAATTATTATATTCATCTTTATTATTTAAACAAATATCTTATTTAATGTAATGTTTGAACTTATTAAAGTGAGGTACACGCGCAAGACGCGTACACCTAAACTAATATATATATATATATATAGCAAATTTTGCCTAAAACACAAAATACAACTTGCTATTTGTGTAAATACAAAACAATTACTATGAAATTCCTAATTATGGGCTTGAGTTTGCCAATTATAAAATTTTTCCTAAATTTAATCCCATAATATAATAAAAGATATATTTAACCAATTTTTCAAAATAAAAGATAAATCTAACCCCTTTTCTTTCCTTTATGAAGTATTGGAAGATGGCTCACAATAGTTTGACTAATTAATAAAAGTAACAATAGTTTATTTAAGAAAATTCATCCTATACAACACAAATATAGAGCGGATTGATAATCCTGAAAAGCAAATCAATATAATTTCAAGCGAACTAAGTACAAAGCGAAACATATAAAACATAAACTCTTGCTCTGTACTGTAATTTCATGAAACACTCGCTATTTTGAAATACAGAGCATATTTTTCATCCGTCAGATAATTTTCTTTAATTTACATATTCTTCTCAAACATAATTTTCAAAAAAGTAAAAAAAAAAAAGTTTTTTACATTTGACCGCTTTCCGCACGGAGTCTCTCTATTCTCTCTACTTTTCTTCTTTATTCTTTTTTATTTTATAACACGTTATCAGCACGAAGTCTCTTACCAATTGTGATCTATACGAAATCTCTTACCAATTGAGATCTGTTCAGTAAGCTTAAATCTTTGGTATGATAAGAAGTTGATTTAGCCATAAGGCTTGTTTTATAATAAAGTTATATTTGTTTTTCAAATTCCGTGATGAAACACGTCGTAAATCACGATGCAATGGTTTAGCTTGTAACTGAAACACTTTTGAACACGAACAGGTTTTGTTTCTTTTCCTTATTTGTTGATACTCACTTGTTTTTTATTTTGCAAGTAAAGTACGTGGCTATACAAGGTAAATAAATGGCTTGCTAATTATTACGTGCTAAATTGGTTGTGTTTGAAGAAAAATCCACATGAAATTTTTACGAGAATAATAATAATTATATGGCTGAAAGCTACTTTTTAATATAGAATAAAGGAGATGCCAGATGACATAATCATGTTAATAGTGCCTCAAGATCTGGCCACTATATTGATATTATAAAAGTTTAGTTTTATAATAATATTGAGATAATTAAGATTGTTTTGCTACTAATGAATTTTCTGTAAGTTTTCGAGTCTCTAACTAATTTAGATTATCAACACGAGATTCTGCCAAATAAGGTGAGATTATAAATCTAAAGGTAATTTCAAGGTTAGTAATTTCTTATGTTATCTGTCTTTTACTATTAATAATATAATTATTGTTGGATTTGAGAAAAAATAATTGGTTTGGAACCATTTATATTTTGAATTTATTTCTCAAGAACAATATTATCAAAAGAGATGATAATATGTTGGGTTCAAGTCTCATCGATTTATGCCTAAGACGCATTTCTATGGATAAGACGTTGAGTTGAATCTCAATGCACCATATTGATATATTATGATGCTAAGACAAAATAATGGGTATTTGATGAAAAGTCATGAAATTCGACCCATTGAATATGCTCCATTCCATTAAGTGAATGTGGTAGCAATATATGATAAGTCTGAAATATGACAACTTACTTCATTCTTGAGGTGTATGTGGTAGCAGTGCATAATATGTCTAAAAGAAGACAAGTGGTTGAATGCACGAATATACGCGTGGAGGGACAATATGATAATGATCATCAAAAGTGATGATATTTTCACACGCTTATATGATTATAAGATATACTAGAGAAAAATTCTCTACATTATATGTATGCCTCGATTTGCTTCTGAAGTAGCAAAATCTTTAAAGAGGTTATAAGCTATCATAATTTGATAGACTTAAGGAACGATTATATTCCATTCCTGGGGAATGAAAAACTTATTAATACAAACGTGCACTTGATTGTGATTGTATCACAACTCACCTCCGAAAGAGGTTGAATAATTTTGAAATCTACTTCTGAAGTAGTAAATCTAAAATTTATTCATGAAATATTAAATCTGAAATTTACTAAAGAAAAAGTACATGTCATGGTAAACTTGGAGTTTACTAGAATAAAAGTTCATAAACTGATATGAATGATTATGACATCTCGAAGATGTGCATGTATTGAAGAACTAGAAGTTTTTTCAACAATTGTTTATGTCGTTTGTTCTCATGACAAGTTGGTTGAACCAACTAATATTGGGCTTGGATCCCTTCAAATCTGAAATTTATAAAAGGTGAATAAGGGCCCGTTCACCTATCATGTGATATGTTGAAAAGATGCATCAATAAGATGATCACATGTACATTCATGGTCAACCTACGTTTGACATTCATAAAGTTACTTGTTTAATATAAATTGAGCATAATTTTCAGATTGTGTAATCAAGATAATTTATCTTAATGATGATGGTTTAGCATTGAATATCTTCGATAAATATTTAAACCATTGTTAATGAGAACAAAACTTAATGTATTGGTCTGAAATATAATATATTGCAATAGCATTTGTATGCATTAGACCAATAAATTATGAGTATTTCTTTCCTTTCAATTGGTTCAAGGTCGAAAATTAATTATTCCATCTAATAATTTTGATGTGCGGCATACGATTAATGAATATACCATAATGCACAACGATGGATTTCTCAAAGAAGTAGAGGATGTATGTTAGTTTTCCTAACATAAGGGGGAGATTACAAGCACTATGAAATATGTTAAGAATTATCACCATATCCTCATCCAAAAGATAATTCAAGTCAAATGTTGAAAATATCTCATATTAAGCGCAAGTGCTCTTATTTTGTGTTCCTAAAGGACAAAGTCTATGCATGCGTGAAGCGTTGTAAACTGATCGATTCCAAATGAAATAGTCCTTGAAAAATAAGGAGCAAATAATCATAATAAGAAGGCAATGAGCTCTTGAAGAGCATACGACATACCACTTCATGAAACCTTATGAGAGTTTCATGTACCTGAAAATAATAAAGTGATGAGATCTCAAAATGTTATATCGCATTGTGAACCGATAAAAAATGATATATCATTAATATCTTTGACACAATATTGGTGCAATATTGTGAAAGATTATGAGGATCTGAATTCTACGTTTATTTAAGCATGCTGACGTAGAAACATTTATCAAGTGACATGAAAGGATGCATTTTGGTAAGCGTAAAACTTATTTGATTTGCAGTCCAGACACGTAAATGTCACTCATAAAATGTTGAATATTGTCACTTGACAAAACTTATGCGAAAACTTTTAAGGATTCAAACTGCTTGAAGCATATAAAAGTTTCTGGGAAACTTATTTATAATCCTTATATTGTATAAGCTTATTGCTTGAACATCATTGGAACTCTTGGAGAGTTTTCAAAGAAATAGATTATTTGCTGAAATTCGAAATATATCGAATTGGATTGGTTATGAAGTACCATATCT
This sequence comes from Capsicum annuum, assembly GCF_002878395.1. NCBI lineage: Eukaryota > Viridiplantae > Streptophyta > Magnoliopsida > Solanales > Solanaceae > Capsicum > Capsicum annuum. The sequence continues at coordinate 213,880,696 of NC_061121.1, forward strand.
TAGTGCAATTGATGCACTCATGTACCTTGCAAATACTACAAGGCCTACAGCCTTTTCAGTCAATTTGTTAGCAAGGTATATTTTTGTTCCTACTATGAGACATCAAAATGGGATAAAATACACGAGCTTGTTTTGTTCTAAAGATTGCAGTCCCGATCTTATTGGTTATGTTGATGTTGGATACTTATTTGACCTGCATAAAGCTTGGTCTCAAATAGGCTATGTATTCATATGTGGTGGTACTGCCATATCTTGGAGATATACAAAGTAGTCTATCGTAGCCACTTCATCGAATCATGCTGAGATAATAGCTATTCATGAAGCAAGCTGAGAATGTGTATAGTTGAGGTCCATGATACATCTCATTCGAGAAAAATATGGTGCGAAATATAACAATCTACCCACAATTTTATACAGATATAATTCAACATACATAACACATCTTAAGGGAGGATTCATAAATGAAGATAGAACGAAACACATTTTGCCAAAGTTTTTTACATACATGAGCTACAAAAGAATGATGATATTAACGTGCAACAGATTCATTCAACTGACAGTGTGACTGATTTATTCACCAAATCTTCTCCAATTGCAACTTTCAAGAAGATGTTGCACAAGATCGAGATGTAAAGGTCAAGGATGTTCTCATTAGGGGGAGTTAATACACGTTGTACTCTTTTTTCCTAACGAGGTTTTGTCCCACTGGATTTCCCTTGTAAGGTTTTAATGAGGCAGCCAAAATGCGTATTATTAGAGATGTGTACTCTTTTTTCCTTCACTAGATTTTTTTCCTACTGGATTTTTTCTAGTAAGGTTTTAATGAGACATATTATCTACCAATTAGACATTCAAGGGGGAGTGTTATAAATGTATTTACATTATAGTGAATGTCTATCAAGATCTATCGAGATTTAGGATTTGAAGCATCCGTCTTTTACTCATACTAGGAGTAAATTTCTCCTATAAATAGAGGGGTTTTGTTCATTACATTAACAATCTTATGATCTCTCATCCCTCAAGAGAAGAAATAAGAATCTCTCTCTATTCTTTCTACTCTTCTTCTTTATTCTTTCTTGTTTTATAACAATTTTACTAATTTTACTACTTGATCAATTTTTCGTAGCTTCGTTTTGGACATGTGTATATGCATATCTCACAAAAAAAAATAAAAAAAAATACTCATCCATTTTTTTGTTTACTTTTTCATTGTGTTGTAACTTGAATATGGAGCTCGTAAGAGCATGATTGAGTGGTTGGAGGTGGGTCTTTCACATGGGAGACTTGAGATTGAATTCGGCTTCTGTCTACCGTTCAGTCATGAGCTCGTCACTTGGGGTTTGCCTAGTGTGATTTATGTCTTTTTAGTGGTTTAAGAGTTGTCGCACACTAAGTAGGTTACCACAAAGTGCTCACCCGAAGGGCAAAAACTGAGGAGTGAAAAGGGTATTCCGAAAAAAAAAAACTTGTATATGGATGTAATCTGCCTTAAAAGGCAAAGGTGTAAAAAACTAAGAAAAAATTACATCATACAACAACTTAACTTCTCATAACTATTTAAAATTTCAATTCTTTTAAACAATTATATAAAAAAATTAATTTTACCTAAAAGTTCAGATAAATTACTGAAGAATGTTATGTATTCGTGTAAAATTAAGTGATATATTCGAAAAAATGTGTATGATATATCCATACAAAATTAAATAATTTATTCAAAAGAATATTGTGATGTATCCATGTGGTTAAATCGTATTTTTTTAATAATTTTGAAAAAGTTAAAATACAGAATTATTAGCTTCAAAAGGATTGGATTTATGTAACTTTACTAAAAATAACTTACTATTCAAATTAGAAAAATACTGATTAAGATATTTACAGATTTGTTCCTTCATCTTTCTGATATGCAGGTAAACATTGTTATACTCTTAAGTGTCATATTTTGAAAACAAAGAATAAAATTGAACTTTAATTGCCTCTACTAATATTCCTTTAATTTATGTAACTGAATTTGACTCAATGGAAAATTTGTGAAAGTGTAATTTTTTAATGTTGATCGTCACTTAAAAATGAAAATACTAGTTATTTTACGCAATATACATTAAAGTTAATTTACCAATCACTTTGCAGAGTTTAACGGTCCAACCACTCCCAAAATATAATATTTTATCATACATTACTTATTTGATAACTCATATTCTAATGTATAGAAGAGGCTTGGAAGCAGGAGGCGGTAGTCATGCCTGCTCCCTTCGTAATTTTATCATATCACTTTTAATTAATTATTATATGTTATTTAGAAATTAAAAGATTAATAATATTTTAAAAAATATAAAATAGATATTTATGACATGTCTGCTTTAGCTACTTCAACCATAATTTTACTATTTCATTCCTAATTAATTACTATAGGTTATTTAAGTATTAAGCCATGATTTTACTATATCGCCCCTAATTAATTATTATATGTCATTTAAGTGTTAAAAATTAATAATATTTAACAAAAAATAAAATACACATTTATGACATGTCTGCTTCAGTTGCTTCAACCGTAATTTTATTATTTCATCCCTAATCAATTACTATAAGTCATTTAAGTATTTAAAAAAAAAATATTTAATAAAAAAGATAAAATAAAAAAAATGATAAACAAACTATTGAAGTTTTAAATTAATTTGACATTTTATATAAGGCCTGTCTAAATTTTTTTCACAACTATTTTTATATTAATTTTGTTAAACTACTTCTAATAAGTTATTTCCTAATTGATTATTATATGTCATTTACGTATTAAAAAATTAATAATATTTGTTAAAAAAAAAGTAAAATAGACATTTATGACATGTTTGCTTCAGTTGTTTCAACCGTAATTTTACTATTTTATCCCTAATTAATTATTATGAGTCAATTAAATATTAAAAAAATATTTAATAAAAAAAAGCAAAAAAAAAGATAAATTAATTATTGAAGTTTTAAATCAACTTGACATCTTATATGAGGTCCGCTTAAATTTTTTTGACAACTATTTTTTATTGTAATTTTATTGTATCACTTCTAATAAGTTATTATGAGTCATTTAATAAATGTCTACTTCGGGACTTCAATCGTGATATTTGATTGACTCTCAAAATTATATCAGTGTCACTTAAATTGAAATAGAAAAAAAGTATTATAAATTTCAGTAATTAAAAACTTAAATTATTCTCAAAATATAATAAACTATCAATGCTA
>NC_061121.1:213886923-213913636 GCF_002878395.1 Capsicum annuum
AGCATAAGCTTGCTTAAAGGAAGGTCTTGTTTTGGCGTTGTTAAACACATTATGATTCCTAGCACACCAAATATTCCATAAGCAGTAAGGGAGGATCTCAGACCAAAGAATGTGAGAATCAAAGGGCTTGTTCTTAAAAGTAGTCCAGGTTTGCATCCAAGTGTGTGGGAGGGGGGGGGGGGTTACAGGTTGGACAGAGTAATTGTGGAGTTAGCTCCAGCGTTTTGAAGCATCTCTTTCCAGAAGTCCTAGGCGTAAAGACATTCAAAGAATACATGGTTTACATATTCATGTACATCAGTGAACATGTGGAAATTTAGGGAGAGTTGGACTCCCATCCTGGAGAGTTGGAGGTTGGTCGGAAGTCTTAGGTGAAGTAAGAGCCAAAGAAAGTACTTTATTTTATGAGAAGCATGACTTTTCCAAAGCCAGCTACTGTCTAAGATAGTAGTGGGGTGATCTTTATTCCTGGTGGCCAGGAATTGATAGGCAGTGCTGCTAGTAAGTTGGCCACTGTTATTCAAACTCCAAGTATGAGTGTCTTTGTCTATCTTATTATTAGGAAAGAAGGAGTTGATGATATGAGTCTTAATAGGATAAGGAATCTGAAGGGAGAAGTTGTCAAAGTTCCAGTTATTATTAGACCAGACTTGGGAAAGTTTGGTTATTTCCTCTTCATGGGTTAGAGGGCCATGAAACATAGATCTGATAGGTTGCATGTTGGGAATCCATCTATCCATCCGAAAGTTAATGTCCTTTCCATTCCTAACTGTCCAAGTGTTGGATCTCTTGCATGAGTTTCAGCCCCAAAAAATATTTCTCCAAGTAGCAGAAGCCTGTGGAGGACATTTCCAACCATTCCTACTGTATTTAGACTTTAAGATCTTGACCCAAAGGTTATCAAGGTTCTTGTTGAACCTCCATGCTAAGCTCATTAGCATCGCACTATTTTTGGTTTTAGCTCTTTGTATGTCCAGACCTCTATTTTTTTTGTGGGGAAACAGTGTCCCAGGAGATTAGGTTTATTTTCTTTTTACCATTAATATACCCTCAAATGAAATTTCTTTGGGTTCTATCAATAAGCTTCTGAATCTTGGAGGGAATAGCTATATACTGCATGATATGAGTTTGTATATTATTGAGAGTAGACTTATCCAAGGTGATCCTCCCAGCCATGTTAAGAAACTTAGTTTTGCACCCCTCCCAATTTGATGTTCAATCTATCAAAGATGAACTAGAAATCACTGGCCTTGGGGGTAGTGTGGAAAATGGGAAAGCCAAGATAATTCCCAAATTCTTCCTTAGCATTGATGTTGAGGTTGGATGCAAGAGTGGCCCTATCCTCCATTGAGCATTTACTGGAAAAGAGAACTTTAGCTTTTGAATGATTGATTCTCTGTCTAGAGTGATAGCTAAAGCTATTCATGATGGTATTGATGGTAGATCAATTTTTTGAATCAGCTTAAGCAAAGAGTGTGAGGTCATCAGCAAAGAAAAGCTGTGAAATCTTAGGCCCTAATTTACTGATAGAAATGGGAGTCCGATTTAGGATATCAACCTCATGGTCTATTCTTCTAGACAGAAGCTCCATGCACATGATAAAGATGTAAAGAGAGATTGCATCCCCTTATCTTATTCCCCTAGTGGGACTAAAAGCCTCAGTTTTACATCAATTTACCAGAATGGATATGGTAGAGGAAGAGATACATAACATGATGAGATTAGCCATTTTGGGGGGGATGTTGAAGAAGTGCATGGCTTGTCTAGTGAAAGACCATTCTATCCTATTAAAAGCCTTTTCCAAATCAATTTTAAGGATCATGTTAGCTATTTTTCCTTTTATTTTTGATAAGTTCTTGATGTATTCTTGCACTATGATTGCATTATCAGAAACCTTTCTGTTGGCTAGAAAGCTAGACTGTGAAGGGCTAATGATGTCTGTAAGAAAAGGCTTTAGTCTATTATCCAGAATCTTTGTGATGATTTTGTATTAGGTATTACATAGCCCAATAGGTCTAAAGTTTCTTAGAGATGTGGCATTGGGGCATTTCGGAAAACAAAGATAGGTATAATTGACTTTAGCTTCCATGATTCCAGTAGAAAAGGTCTTTTGACAGAATCAAATGATAGGGAGGCTAAGAATGTCCCAGTATCTTTAGTAAGGAAGGGGTAGATTCCATCAGAGGTGCCTTAGTGGGTTTGAAAGAAAATACAACATCTTTAATCTCTGCAGGATCAGGGATGGCCTCTAGAGGAGCATGGTCTGAGGACTTAATAAACCTCTAAAAGAGGGATTATTTTGACAGTTGAAAGGGGAGAAGAGGTGCTCAATGGAGTAGATACTTGAGTAATACTGGGTGATGGTGTCCTTAATCTCTGTCTGGGTATAACTCCAATTTCCCATATCATTTTTGAGAGAATTGATTCTGTTTCTTCTTCTCCTAATCAGAGTTGAAATGTGGAATAAGTTGGTATTACTATCTCCTTCAGTGAGCCAACTAATTCTGGATTTTAAACTCCAGAATTCTTGCTCCTGGCTAAGGATATCACTATATTCCTCTTTAAGCTTTTGGTCTAGATCCTGGAGGAAAGAACTATAAGGGTAAGCATTGGAGCTTTGAATCCCTGTTAGTCTAGCAAGTAGAATTTTTTTTTTTGTGGAATATGTTCCCAAAGGTCTCTTTATTCCATTTTGAGATGTTAAGCTCAAAGTGGGCAATGGCTTTAGTCAGGTCTAGGTTTATACTAAAAGAGTTGCTGACTATTTGGGTAAAAGAAGGATGAGAGCAACGCATGGTTTCCATCCTAAAGGGTTTAGAGGAGATGAGGTGGTGCTTAACCAAGCTAATGAGCATGGGAGAATGATCAGAATAGGTCCTAGGCAAGTAGGTTACATAAGCCTCAGGAAACAGTTTGATCCAAGAATTATTAGCAAGACACCTATCAAGTCAATCTAAGATAAGGACATTTTTCTTCCTAAATCTCCTATTAGATCAGGTGAATCAGCTACATTTATACCCTTAGTCAATAAGAGCACTCTGGTTAATACAGTCCCAAAAAAGGTTGGCCCTACCACAGTTTATACTATTACCCCCAAATTTCTCAGAGGCCTTCAGAATCTCATTAAAATCCCCCCAACTAGCCATGCATTATTAGTATGGTTCTTACTAGTGTCAGCAAAGGAGATAAGTTGAGCCCACAGATTTTTCCTAGCTTCAAAACTGTTACTAGCATAGATGATACTAAAAAAGAAAGTACAAAGAGGATTGCTAACCTGGAAAGTCGCATGAATCCCCTGAGGGGAGATTTTAATGTCATTGATACTAAGATGGTTTTCATTCCACATAATAACTAGGCCCCCAGAGTTCCTGACTACAGGATACTGAATCTGCTTAGAGTATCACATATCCTCAGTGAGACTATTGTGGTCAGACATCCTTATTTCAAGAAGAGTCAGGATGGCAGACTTATACATCTCCACCATAGCGCTTTACAATGCCTTCTGAACTTTGCATTATGAGCCCCCTAGAGTTCCATATGATGAAGTTTATTAGTGGGGTTAGTGAGGGTGGAGCTTCTAACATGATTCTCTTCCCCTTCCAGGAGGGGTTGGTCTGGATACTCTCTTCCACTCTTTTTCTTTTCCTAGATAGTGGTGAGATCTTTGTCTTGTAGAAATTCCCTAAGGCCCTGCTTAGGGGTACTACCTCTAGTTTTAGCATTATAAGCCCTTGTGGAATAAGGACTATGATCCTCTCGCTTACTAGATCCTCAAATATGAGATGTAGAGGCCTTTATAAAGTGATAGCCTCTATTCTTGGAACCTTTAGAGATGCCAAGATACATTCCAGCTCCAGGTTGTTCTCCTTCAGGGCCTCTGTAACACCCCAAATCTGGTATCCGAAATGTTACACGGTGCTCATGACCCTGAAGGGCCACAAGCTAACCCATGACTGATATCTGTAACTGAGCACTGAATAATATACTATAGATATGTGGAATATAAATTGTAAGGCCATAAGGTTCAAAACTGAACTAATACTGAATATAAAATAATATCTGTAATAGGGTATAACAATACCCAAAACTAAAATAAATTGTCTGAAACATGATGTAGTCTGAAATCCTCTAAACTATTTAAAATCTGTGGAGTTGATGGGACATGTCCCCAAATAACTCTGAACTACTGAAATAACAAAGTAATAAAATAATCATGCTATCCTCGAATGATGAGGACTCACTGCTAATCTGGCTACTAAACATCTGATCTACTAAGGATGCTCAGGAGTTTGTGCTTCTATACCTATGGTATAACACACCATAGCACAAATGTGTCAGTATGATTGAATATACGGGTATGCAAGTGAGGTAAGCTAAATGTAAGAGTTTATATGCATGAACAATGACAACTGACTGTATAATCATGAACGCAAGAATACATACATGAATACGTAACTGTAACTGAGGTCGTGGTAGGACTGTATATTGAGTTCTGACTATTGAGTCTACTTACAACATGGATTTACTGATATCTGAGATTACTAGTAACTGATAATTGAAAAACTATTTCTGACAATCCTGATTATAAATAACTGATCTAAGTGTTATACGGAGGTAGATGAATGTATCTGACAGTCCTGAAATCTGTATAACTATCTGAGTTCTTTGCTAAAGTGGGTGATTGTATATGATAGTATTGAATTCTGATGGAACTAGCTGAGTTCAGTACTAAGCTGAGAGACTGTGTCTGACAGTCCTGATTTTTATAAAATTAGACTGAGTTCTTTCTGAAAACTAAATCTGAAACTGAGATTATGGAAGGTAATCATCTAACCGACATACCCCGAATCTGAACTGGTGGGGTCCAACCTGTAACCCCAGCTGGAAGGGTGTCAGTACCATGCCACAAGTAAAGACAAGCTGTGAGTAAACCCTCTCTGACAGGTAGCTCTTCCGTCAACCCCTCTTGTAAGGAAAACTCAAATGAGATGTAAAGTCCCTAGACTCCTAGGGGTACATCTCAACCGACACTGGCTATGTAGTTCTGGAATGCAGGTATTGCTACTAAGGATCACACCCTCTACTGGTTGATAGTATGTGTCCTCATCCCTGGGTCCACTCGGTGTTGAATCTTACTCTCAACTGAATAAACACAAAACTGATTTCCTAGTTCATACTAGGCTGGACTAATCTGTTACTGATTTTACTGATTAACTAGATTGAACTAAGTTCACTGGATTTTTGTTGACTGGAGAAATACTCCTGAATTCTGTTAACTGACAGAATGGTACTGAGTTTTGTTAGCTGACTGAGTTTACTAAGGTCTGAACTGAATACTACTGAGACATGATGACTGACTGAGATCAATGAGATTACTGAGATTATTAAATGGGACTGGGTTGATACTGAGTTTATTGAATTTTCTTGAGTCACATGACTGACTGAATTCTACAGATCATGGCTTGACTGAGAGTATCATGAAAATATGACACTGGCACTAGGCACACAACTAAATTGTCAGGTACAAGTACTCCCAAGACTTGATAGCACAATAAAGAAATCATGACACAAGCTTAAAAACTCAATAATGACTACATGTTCATCATTCGTTCATTAAGGCATTTCAACAAACACTTGGGGTATATCACTTGTACATGAATGAGAACACATAATTGCATACTATATCATAGCATTAATCCATTCTCATGGATAATTTATCAAACACTTGCACCTAAACTGATCGTGGCATGGTTTCTTCTCTTATTAGCTCAAATAGGTAATTCATCAAGCACATAATGAATATAGTATATATAGACGACATTGCACAACAAGTAAACATCCTGATTCAATTCTAGTTTCATAATTCAAGGGTTTAATCATGGGTTCACATGAATCTACACATATAATAACTAATTCCACATAAAATTTATCACCAAACATGGATTAGAATTCAATTGGTCATTATCAACATGAACAAAAGAAAACCCAACATGGGATTCATAAAATTCCATATACTTGAACTTTGAAAAGAGATTCTTGAGCTTCATGGGTGAAAGGAGCCCATGAATCAACACTTGACATACCTGAAAATCTAAATTCTTGAAGTTCTTGGAAAGATTCTTGAAATTGGCCTTGATTTCTTGAGCTAGGGTTTTTTCCTCTTGGGGGAAAATGATTTTGTTCTTGAGAGAAAGTGAGAAAAAGTGATATAATATGATTTTACGGCATAATTTTGTGGTTAAAGGCTGATCTGGGTCATGAAAAAAAGACCCAATTGCCCTTAGAAAGTTTTTATTTTTCGTCACTGAAAACTCGATTTGGGTACCTGGCACAGCGCGGCACTATTGCATCGTGCCACTGAAAATTGCCAACTGGGAATTGGGCTGATGGCGCGATGCAGTGAAATCGCGTTGCAATACTGGATAGGACCTGAAATCTTACCGCGATGCGGTGGTATCGCGCTGAGACAATGGAAATTGACAACTCTAAATTTGAGCCTTGGCGCGACGTACCATAATCGTGGAGGCCCACTGGATTTTGATGATTTCCATTTTGGGATGCTCCGCCACACGTTGATGGCTCAGGTGGCATACTATCTTACTAAAATGGCTCTAACTCTTCACCCGGGTGTCGAATTTAGGTGAATTTGATATCGATGAAAAGCTTATTCAATTTTTCACACAACAAAAAGTCAAAATCTTGAAAATTCCACATGTATAAAACTGGATTCATCTTTTAAAGTAAGTCTTTAATATTTTTGGGAAGATTTTAAGCTAGGTAGAACTACGGGGTATTACAATATCTCCTCCATAGGAATATTCATCCTCAAATGAGACTGATTGAAATGGGAGAAATGATAAGATGAAGTACATATTAAACATGAACAACTGAAACATGACTACATTATTGACATTACTGAGATTCATACTGAGCATGCATATCTGATGCATGTTTTTATGACTGGGCTGAGGCATGACTACATGACTGAGAGTACTGACAAGCTGATCACGTATATCTAATACATGAATACATGACTGAACTATCTCATGAACTGTAATATGAGAACATGACTGAGTCTATAACGTGTGACATGGGCTGAGTATCATGATCTAAACTGAGACATTGAGTTTATGGCGTACGACTGAGACTGGAGCTAGAGGGTCAACGTATAGGTACCCACTACTCCAAACTGGATTCGTTACATCAGGAGAAACTAGAGGGTTTAGGACATGATAAATCGGGGGTAATAGAGCATCTCCCCTTAGGATATTATGTCCCTCAAGAAATACTGACTTGACTGAGATACTGAGGAAAACTAAGATGATGCACAGGGCACCTATGAACTGAATCATGACTGAATATCTGGGATCTGAAACTGAGATATGAAACATGAACTGAGCTGATCTTACAACAACTAGGAATTTCTATCTTGGAATGGTTATATTTTTTAGTTTTCTGATAGTATGCTAAGTGGAAAGATGGGAAATCACACCATACAAACTGGTTGCCTGACTGCTATACTGAATTACTGGCTGATCGATCTAACTCAAAATAAAACGTGTACTTAATTGAAGTACTTTTCTTCACCTGAGACTACTGAAAATATTCGCATGAGCGCTGAGCACGAATGCATAAACATACTAACTTATTTGATTAATTGAATGACTGATAGATGAATGCTGGACATATAAGATTGAACTGTACTTAGTCTGAATAACTAGCCTAAGGCTGTAGAGTATTATGCATAGGGGGTAAGGACTGGCTGAGTGACATGAGGTGACTGGGTATGGATTTATGAAAGCTGTATTACTTGAAATTACGAGACCAAGCGTATGATGTAATTTAGGAACATTCTGTAACTGAGGTACTAAAATGCTAATAACTGAGTAACTAATGGCTATATACTATGGTCGGGTAATCCTGAAAGTGAACTGAGTTTCTTATTTGGCTGGATTAGGATTGGGACTGAGATTGTAGCTAAGATGGTAATTGAGACTATAACCGCAACTAAGATTGTAACTGGGACTAAATGTTGGTTTTTTGATAATTGAGGTTTAGACTGATACGAATGTACTGAATTCTGATGGTTAAGTAACTGATAGCTGAAAGCCATGGTTCTGTAGGACTATCAGAGTCCTTTACTGGATACTCACTACTGAATGACGCTGTAATTGAGGACTTAGGGATGGAAAATCAACATCATGGATTAACTGAGGTATATAAACTGAGAGTATACACGACATAATTTGAGTTTGGCTGATCACTAGAAGTAGTGCATGAGTCATGTGGGCTGAACATACTGTAAGATAGGACATACGCGCATGAGTTATAAGCTGCATGACTTGAGTCTGATGTTTCTATACTCATGGAACATAATTCGTAACACTGAGTAAGCCAAAACTTCTCATACTAGGAACTTAAAACACACACTATTTTATGGAAAGCACATGAATATAAGTTGGGTGCATGGAATTATGATATGAAGCATGCATAAGTATCGTTATAGTTGAAGAACAAAACTAATTCCATGAAGCATGCATAAGTATCGTTATAGTTGAAGAGCAAAAATTCGCATTGAGATAGGAATGGGCCGGGAATCATCTTCCCTTACTAATTTTCTACACATACTGGTATTACTACTAGAACCTGAAGGCCTGTCTCTCTGAGATATCATAACCGGACAATTCCCGTATGCTCGTCGGGCTATGATCATTTTACCTACTGGGTGAAGACTGAGAAAGGTCTTGTTAACATCTGGTCTGACCTTAAAGTTAACTGGTATGCAAAGAGTTATAAAAGAAAAAGAAGCTCCTGAATCTGAAGAAGCGTAAATATGTAAATGGGAGATCTGCAACATACTAGTGACTATATCGGGAGAACTTTCTTGATCTTATCGGGACTAAAGTGCATAGAGTCTGTTTAGCCGTTGCCTACTGATAGCGTTGGAATTGGCACCCTACTGATTCGAGCGATCGGATTGAGTTGAAGAACGACCATGCTGACTTCGTGGACTGGGTTTAGGACAATCTTAGACCTTGTGACCTGACTCCCCACATCTAAAACACATATTACTATCGGCTTTACACACACTCTTATGATACTTACCACATTCTTCACAAAGCGGATGAGTGTGAATAATGTCTGCACTATTCTGAGATTTGGAGCCTGGCGCCTTATCTTTGCTATCGTTTCTAAACTTAGGAACTGAAGCACTGGCTGAGGAAGGAGCTGGAACTAAAAACTTCTAGCTATGCTGAGAACGGTTACCACCCTGCGACCCTGGCTAATAAAAACTATAACTACCTATTCTGGCTCTCTTATTTTCTCTCTCCTTCTTCTTAAGTTTCTGCTCTTCAATCTATTGAGCATGGACCATAAGTCTAGATATGTCCATTTCTTTATTCAACATCGCAGTCCTACACTCCTTAACCACTCTACCTGAAACCCCAGACACAAACTTACTCATTCTGGATCTACTGTCTGCTACTACATGGGAAGCATACCTAGCTAACTGGGTGAACTTGAGGGAGTATTCTTTTACTCTCATGCTACCTTGTCTGAGATTGATGAACTCTAACACTTTGGCTTCTTTCTTCTCTAGGGAAAAGAATCTATCTAAGAAGGTCGTAGCGACTCTTCCTATTCTATGGGATCTGCATATGTAACCCTATCTACCTTTCACTATTTAAACCACGTATGGGCTACATCTTATAGCTGATAAACGGCTAACTCTACACTCTCATTGGAAGTCACTCTCATGATGTCTCTGACTTTCTGAACCTGGTTGAGGAATTCCTCTGAATCCTCTTTAAACTTAGAACCTGATAATAATGGAGGATTCATTCGGGTAAAGTCCTGAATCCTGGCTGCAGCTAAATTGGCCACTGAGTTGGATAGAATAATAACTGGCCATTCATTCTGAGTTATGACTGAATTGGCTAGAGTAGTAAATGCACTCCTGAATTTTGCATGGGAAATAGGTTCATCCAGGGGATCTGCCTGAACGGGCTGAGGTGCTGACTGATTATCAATTCTTCTTTCGCTAACCCCTTTAGAAGGCATATTTTATAAGCGAGAGGAAGAAGCGGATTAGACTGAGCAAATAATTGGAGGTTATGCTCACTGGCATGACATGAATACTGAAAGAAGGGAAACTGTTTCAAAAATATCTCATAGCCTCTTGCACATAAGTGTGGTGAACAACACACCCATGCATAAGACTCTACTAGTGCGACTTTTCAGACTTTCTAGGACACTGTTGAACCTTAGGCTCTGATACCAAGTTTGTAACGCCTCAAATCTGGTACCCTAAATGTTACACGGTGCTCATGACCTTGAAAGACCACAAGCTACCCCATAACTGATATCTATAACTGAGCACTGAATAATATACAATAAATATGTAAAATATAAACTGCCAGGCCATAAGGTTCAAAACTGAACTAATACTAAATATAAAACAATATCATAACAATACCTAAAATTGAAATAAACTATCTGAAACATGCTGTAGTCTGAAAGCCTCTAAACTGTCCAAAATCTGTAGAGTTGATGGTACATGTCCCCAACTAACTCTGAACTACTGAAATAATAAAGTAATAAAATAATCATGCTATCCTCGAATGATGAAGACTCACTGCTAATCTGACTGCTAAATGTCTGATCTACTAAGGATGCTCAGAAGCTCACCATAGAGCAAATGCGTCAGAACGATTGAATGTACTCGTGTGCAAGTGAGGTAAGCTGAATGCAAGGGTTCATATGCATGAACAGTGATAACTGACTGTATAATCATGAATGTAAGAATACCTGCATGAATACATAACTGTAACTGAGGTAGTGGTAGGATTGAATACTGAGTTCTGCCTACTAAGTCTACTGACAACATGGATTTACTGATATCTGAGTTTACTAGTAACTGATAACTGAAAGACTATTTCTGATAATCCTAATTATAAATAACTGATCTAAGTGTTATACGGAGGTGGATAACTGTATCTGACAATCCTAAAATTTGTATAACTATCTGAGTTCTTTGCTAAAGTGGGTGACTGTATCTGACAGTCCTAGATTCTGATGGAACTAGCTGAGTTTCGTACTGAGCTGAGTGACTGTGTCTGATAGTCCTAATTTTTTTAGAACTGGACTGAGTTCTATTCTGAAGATAGAACCTGAAATTGAGACTGTAGGAGGTAATCATCTAACCGACATTCCCCGAATCTAAACTGGTGGGGTCCAACCTGTAATCCCAGCTGAAAGGGATTCAGTACCGTACCACGGGTAAAGACAAGATGTGAGTAAATCCTCTCTGACAGGGAGCTCTTCTGTCAACCCCTCCTGTAAGAAAAACTCAAATGACATGTATAGTCCCTAGACTCCTAGGGATACATCTCAACCTACACTGGCTACGTAGTTCTAGAATGCAGGATTGCTACTAAGGATCACACCCTCTACTGGATGACATGTATGTCCTCATCTCTGGGTTCACTCGGTGCTGAATCCTACTCCCAACTGAATAGACACAGAACTGATTTCCTAGTTCATACTAGACTGGACTGATCGGTTACTGATTTTACTGATTAACTAGATTGAACTAAGATAATTGGATTTTCGTTGACTGACGGAATACTACTGAATTTTGTTAACTGACAGAATGCTACTGAGTTCAGCTAGCTGACTGAGTTTACTAAGATCTGAACTAAATACTACTGAGACATGATGATTGACTGAGATCAATGAGATTACTGAGATTATGAATGGGACTGGACTGATACTGAGTTTACTGAGTTTTCTTGAGTCACATGACTGACTGAATTCTACTGATCATGGCTTGATTAAAAGTATCATGAAAACATGACACTGGATCTAGGCATATAACTAAATTATCAGGTACAAGTACCCCCAAGACTTGATAGCATAATAAAAAAATCATAACACAAGCTTAAAAACTCAATAATGGCTACATGTTCATCATTCGTTCATTAAGGAATTTCAACAAACACTTGGGGTGTATCACTTGTACATGAATGGAGAATACATAATTGCATACTATATCGTGGCATTAATCCATTCTCATGGATAATTTATCAAGCACTTGCACCTAAACTGATCATGGCATGGCTTCTTCTCCTATTAGCTCACATAGGTAATTCATCAAGCACATAATGAATATAGTATATGTAGACTACATTGCACAACAAGTAAACATCCTGATTCAATTCTAGTTTCACAATTCAAGGGTTTAATCATGGGTTCACATGAATCTACACATATAATAACAAATTCCACATAAAATTTATCACCAAACATGGATTAGAATTCAATTGGTCATTATCAACATAAACAAAAGCAAACACAACATGGGATTCATAAAAATCCATATACTTGAACTTTGAAAAGAGATTCTTGAGCTTCATGGGTGAAAAAGGCCCATGAATCAACACTTGACATACCTGGAAATCTAAATTCTTGAAGTTCTTGGAAAGATTCTTAGAATTGGCCTTGATTTCTTGAGCTAGGGTTTTTGCCTCTTGAGGGAGAATGATTTTGTTTTTGAGAGAAAGTGAGGAAAAGTGATATAGTAGGGTTTTTAGGGCATAATTTCATGGTTAAAGGCTGATCTGGGCCATGAAAAAAGACCCAATTGCCCTTAAAAAGTTTTTATTTTTTGTCACTGAAAATCGGATTTAGGCACCTGGCGCAACGCGGCGCTACGCGTCGTGCCACTGGAAATTGCCAACTGGGAACTGGGCTGACGGTGTGATATGGTGAAATCATGTTGGAATACTAGATGGGACCTGGAGTCTTACCGCGATGCAGTGGTATCGCACTGAGACACTACAAATTGACAACTCTATGACTCTGGTTATCAAATGATTGAACAACCAGGAGCAATTTACTTACGATATTTGATCCTTAGCACGACGCATTATAATCACGAAGGCTCACTGGATTTTGACGATTGCCATTTTGGCATGCTCCGTGATGCGTTGGTAGCTCAGGTGGCACACTGTCTTACTAAAATAACTCTAACTCTTCACCCGAGTGTAGGATTTATGTGAATTTGATATCGATGAAAATCTTATTCAATTTTCCACATAACTAAAAGTCAAAATCTTGAAAATTCCACATGTATAAAAGTGGATTCATCTTTTTAAGTAAGTCTTTAACATTATTGAGACGATTTTAAGCTAGATAGAAGTACGGGGTATTACAGCCTCTATTTTTTTCCCCGTTCTAGGATTTCTAGTCTTAGGAGAGGCATATGTGGAGCAGGAGTGTGTGACCCTTGAGGTGGGGGCTCCTCAGCAATTAATGCAAAAGAAGGTTCTTCCTTCAGTATTTTTGGAACTTTCAGAGGAAAGAATGGTAGTGATTAAGTTACTAGTGCCATTTTTGAGTTCAGCATCTCTGGAATCATAGGGGTGTAAGGATTCAGTTGATTTAGTTTCAACAGGGCTGTCATCCATATGTTTTTCCCATAGTTCCTATTCCGTGACTCAATCCCTTTCTGATCACCTGAGCTAGGAAAGAGGGATTTTGGATCAGAATCTTGAATTTATTTCCTTTCCAAACAAAGTTGAGAGTGATTTTCTATTCTTAAAGTCCCATTTCCAACCATGAGGCTGGTTGGTGGGACATTGGGAGAGGGGTAGTGATGAAGGTTATGGGGTTTGACTTCGGAGGAAACTCTAGGTTCTGGTTTGATTCCATCTTCGACAAAAGAAATGATGAGTAAGTGGAGCTAATGTGCTCTATAGAGTATATGGGTTCTTTGTTAGAACAATGAGGACCTTGATTATTATCCTTCCCTCTAGTCATATCTATGTCTTTTGATTGACAGTTGGGGTCAATCAAGTTCCTAAAAGAAGGTGTCTTCAGATTACCATTGGAGAATTAGGAAGGGATCATATTTTGAGGAGTGGGATCAGCTTTTCCCTCTAAAATGACAGCCTCTTAATATTTTGTCCCCTTCCTGTTGTCAACGCCTATTGGGCCATAGCAGGGCATCGGGTTGTTAGCCTTTTGGGACTTCTGTGAAAGGGGCCCATTAAAAGTTATATTTAGAAAGCCTTTGTTAGTGGGCTTATGAGTTTCATGAGTTACAGTAATTTGCCTCTCAGATCTGGGCTTAAGAAGGGTTTTTATTGTCCCACTCGATTGTAGGTCTTAGCGGTTGATGGGCTAGCCTATTTTTAATGAGGGTTTTTGTTGGGATATTTGGCCCATTTCCAAGGGTTTCAACGCCGTCTATTTGCCCTTTCCTCCCTTAGCCGAAGGGATTTACGATGAGGTGTTTTGACCTCTAGTACCCCGGGGAGTAGCAAACTTACCTGAGTGTGTAGGTTCGAAGCTGTGATAATCGAATCCTACCTTCTTAGTTTTAAACCTTTTGAAGGTAACCATTTTTCATTCTTCTTGTCCGTCTGATATTGGTTGTGTTTGTGACTGCGCTTGTTCTTGGATTTGACTCCCTTCTTTGTTTGATCCTCCTCTAGTGCAGCTAGTGTCTATGTGACCCAGGAATCCACAGTTTTTGCATAAGAAACTATCCCCTTCGTAGTGTATTTCTTGTTAATGGTTCCTAATTACAATGAAAGTCTTGAGTTGGGATTCCATTGGCACCTGTACACAGATTCTTGCATATCTCCTACGTAGAGTGGATGATGTACATGTATCAACCTTGACCAATTCCCCAATTTTACCTCCAACCTTCTCTAGAATCTTTAGGTCGTAGAACTCCGTTGGAAGTTGAGATAGGCATAACCAAATGGTTGTGCTGTGGATTTTGGACTCCGATGGCATAAAGTTCGGTTTCCATCGCCTTACTGATAAGTAAGCACTAGCGACAAACCAAGGCCCCTGTTGCAATGCCTTTCGTTGTTGTTCTTCGCTGCTGAATTTGGATGTGAAGAACCCTAATTCCAGATCTAGTAGTGTCATCCCAGCCTGTATGTTCCACATATCCTCCAATTTGGATTTCAAGTATTGATGGCTGAGCCTCTTGCCCACAGCCTTAATAATTACCGAGTGTCGCCATGGTGCATAGATCTGGTGTTTATCTTCATGGGTGAGGACTGTGGAGTCCGGATCCTCAATTTGATCGTTTGTGACCTCTAACAACAAGGGTTGGAGGTTACCTTATGATGATAGAAGAGTAGTATTTCTCACAATGTCACTATACAGAGTTCGTGGAGTGGTGTCGATTGCTATATGGCAAACATCCTTATCTGGCGGTTCAGGTGAGGTCTGGGTGGCGTCGTCGTGGTCCGTCATAAAAGAGGAGAACTCTTTTAGATATCACTTATCAATACTTTAGAGCATGTTCTTTATGTATACTTCATTTCTTCTATATTAGATGTTTATTTTTTTTATATGCCCATAAATAAAAATGGACTGTTTTACTAATTTATTCTAGAAGAAATTTTTGTCGTTGGAACTTACAAACTTGTTTATACTACCAGAAAATATAATAAGGATAAAATAAAAAAAATTCTATCTTGATTTTATAAATTGATAAATAATTTAGAATAATTATTTCTAGTAATATGGATTATTAATATTAAGACAAAGAAAATATTACTCTCTTATGTGACCTAGTATTTGGTAAGGATGGAGCTAGCGTACATTTTACAAATTAGTCGATTAATAACTTTGGTTTAAATTTCATATTTGTCGAGATGCTAATTGGGAACACAAAGCTTTTTTTTTTTCTCTTTACCTTGATTATGTATTTGTTTTATTTAATTTTACAAGTGACTTTAACTCATACCATATATATATGTCTTATGTAATAGTATAATTCTAAGTTTGAATAGAAGTGTATATGAGAGGAAAAGCGAAAAGGAAGTGTTGGGCAACTTTTCAATCTTTCATAGGGTCACCTAGCAATGATGAAAAGTTGCTCCTAGGAAAAATATAGGTAGTTGGGGTTATCCATCAAATGGAATACTTAGGAAAAGTAAGTTCTATCTACCCAAGAAATGAATCCACTAGCCTTAAAGTATAATTATTTGGCTTAAAACCTAAGTACTTCTTAATTAATTAATACCCACATGGTATAAGTTAATACTAGTTGTATCTTTTAGTAATACTAGATATCGATGGTCCGTGTTATTTTTTAATCTTAATTTTAATTATTAAAATAATTTTTATTTTTAATTATTGTAATTTATAATTTTTTTTTTGTGTTTAAATTTAAATGATATTGGTATAATTTTGAGAGTCAGTCAAATATTTTATATTTTTTAAATTTCTTAAGTTATTAATTATGTGATTTACAATGTCTTTTACATTATTTTTCAATAATATATGAATATTCTCCCCGTCTCAATTTATGTGACACATATAAAATTTCGACAATCAATTAATTCTTTTTTTTACATATATACTTTTATATTAAGTTCCTAATATTGTGATTTATAATACTTTTTATTTTATTTTCAAATAATATATGTTATTTTATGTCTTGCTCTATCACATCCCAATTTATGTGCACTAATATAATTTCGATAGTTAATCAATTTTTTTATATTGACATATCATTTTATGTCTCTTTTACCCTTTTTTATGAAATATTATCAATTTTTCAATGCTTAGACGATCATAATAATTAATTAGGGTAATATAGTAAAATCACGATGAAAGCAATGAAACACACATGTCTTAAGTGACTTGTAATAACTAATTAGAAGCGACATAACAAAATTACTATAAAAAATATATGTATAATAGTTAATTAACAGTGGTACAAAATTACGATTGAAACAGTCATACATGTCTATTTTATTTTTTCTAATTAAAATTATTAATTTTTTAATATGTAAATAACTTAAAATGTTTAATTATGAATATAATAATTAATTAGAATTGATATAGTAAAATTACGATTGAAGCAACTGAAGCAGACATGTCATAAATGTCTATTTTTTGTTAAATATTATTAATTTTCTAATACATAAATGACTTGTAATAATTAATTAAGGGTGATATAGTAAAATTAAAGTTGAGAAGCAGACATGTCGACCTCATGCTTGCTTTGCTGATACAGTAAAATTATGGTTGAAGCAGCTGAAACAGTCATAAATGTCTATTTTATCTTTTTAAATTAAATATTATTAATTTTGTAATACGTAAACGACTTATATTATTTAATTAGGGATACAATAATTAATTAGGAGTGATATAGTAAAATTATGATTGAAGCGTTGAAACAGACATATCAAATTTTTTTTTTTAAAATTTCTTATTAAATATTATTAATTTTTTAATATATAAATGACTTATAATAATTAATTAAAGGTGATACAGTAAAATTATAGTTAAAGCAGCTAAAGCAGGCATGTCGATCTCCTGTCTGCTTCAGCTGCTTAACTCGCTCTTTCTATTATATAAAAGATGTGGTTTTGACCACCTCTCATGCAATTATTAAAAAAAAAACCTCCACTCCCACTTAATTACATATCATGCCCCAATATATAATAATTTTATTATTTCATCATAATGGTTTAAATATTTAATATATTCTATTAATTTATATTAATTAACTATAACTACATATTGGAAGTAAAAAAAATTATAAATTTAATTGGCTATCATGCTCAAAACTAATTTGTTACCACGAATCACAATAATTAATAACTTAAAATATTTAAAAGACATATAGAAATTTTATTGACTCTCATTATTTTAGCAATGCCACATAAATTGAGATAAAAGAAAAAGTACTGTGAATCATAATAATTAACAACTTAAAATATTTAAAAGATATATAAAAAATTTTAGTTGATTCTCAAAATTGTATCGAAGCCACATAAATTGGGACAC
Organism: Capsicum annuum; assembly: GCF_002878395.1. NCBI lineage: Eukaryota > Viridiplantae > Streptophyta > Magnoliopsida > Solanales > Solanaceae > Capsicum > Capsicum annuum. The sequence goes on from NC_061121.1 coordinate 213,904,750, forward strand.
AAGGAGTAAATATATTATTTGATAATTAAGAAAAATTATTATAAATCACAATAATTAATAAGTTAAAATACTTTCTTAAAAATAGATAAACGTTCTATTCAACTCTCAAAATTTTATCGGTGCGCCATAAATCAAGACAAAATAAAAAATTATCTTAATTAATTGCAACTAAATATTTAAAGTAAATCAATTTGGTTATTTTAATTAACTTTTATATATAAAATTAATCTTTTTATTTATTTATTTATTTTAGTAAATTTAAATTTTAAAATTATTTTTTTCTTATCTTCTATCATATAGAAGAGGTGGTTTTGACCACCTCTCATGCAATTACCAAAAAACCCTCCACTCCCACTTAATTACATACCATGCAACCAATATAATAATTTCATTATTTCATCATAATGATTTAAATATTTAATATATTCTATTAATTTATATTAATTAACTATAACTACATATTGGAGGTAAATTTTATTTATTTATTTAATTGGATATCATGTTCAAAACTAATTTGTTACCATGAATCACAATAATTAATAACTTAAAATATTTAAAAGACAACAACAACCCAGTATATTCTCATAAAGTGGGGTCTGGGGAGAGAAGAGTATACGCAGTCCATACCACTACCCCTAAAGAGGTAGAGAGGTTGTTTCCGATAGACCCCCGGCTCAAGATACAAAGCAGTATACAAGAGCATCAAAAGCATAGAACCTGATAAAATAACATAGGTACGACATCCACAAAACATTGTACATTGCCAAACAAAGGACACCAGCATCCACTTAATTACTGATTACGACTCATCCACACCCTTAGCCCTTTACCTAATGTTTTTCCTTCATATCTCCCTATCCAGGGTCATGTCCTCAGTCAACTGTAACTGCTCCATATCACGTTTAATCACTTCTCTCCAGTATTTCTTCAGTTTATCCCTACCCCGCTTGAAACCTTCCAAGGCCAACCTTTCACACCTACGAACTGGGGCATCCGTATCCCTCCTCATCACATGACCAAACCATCTCAACCTTACTTCCAGCATTTTATTCTCCACGGGATACCACTCCCACCTTCTCCCGAATAATTTCATTCCTAACCCTGTCAGCCTTTGTGAAACCACACATCCAACGTAACATCCTCATTTCCATCACTTTCAACTTTTGGATATGAGAATTCTTAACCGGCCAACACTCCGCTCCATACAATATAGAAGACCGGATTGCAATTCTATAGAATTTGCCTTTTAGCTTGGGGGCACCTTCTTATCGCATAAAATTCCTGAAGCGAGCCTCCATTTTATCCAACCAGCCCCAATACAGTGAGAGACATCCTCATCTATCTCTCCATTCTCCTGAATCATAGACCTGAGATACTTAAAACTACCCCTCTTGCAAACCGCCTATGAATCCAACTTCACTACCACCTCTTTCTCACGCCTTGAGTCACTAAACTTGCATTCCAAGTACTCCGTCTTGCTCCTGCTCAATCGAAAACCTTTAGACTCCAGGGTTTGTCTCCAAACCTCCAGCTTATCATTAACCCCTTATCGCGACTCATCAATAAAAACTATATTATCCGTGAAAAGCATACACCAAGGCACCTCGCCTTGTATATTTCGCGTCAACACATCTATCACCAAAGCAAATAAAAACGAACTAAGAGTTGATCCCTGGTGCAACCCTGTCAAGACCGAAAAATGCTCAGAATCTCCTTCCACTGTCCTTACCCGAGTTTTCGCCCCCTCATACATGTCTTTAATCGCTCTGATGTACGCCATCGGGACCCCTCTCGCCTCCAAGCATCTCCAAAGAATCTCCCTAGGGACCTTGTCATACGTCTTTTCCAAGTCAATAAACACCATATGAAGATCTCTCTTCCTCTCTCTATACTGCTCTACCAGTCTCCGCACAAGGTGAATTGCCTCAGTCGTGGAGAGACCAGGCATAAAACCAAATTGATTCTCCGAAATAGGCACAATCTTCCTCAACCTTCGCTCCACTACCCTCTCCTAAATCTTCATCGTATGACTCAACAACTTAATACCCCGATAGTTGTTGCAACTCTGAATGTCACCCTTGTTCTTAAAAAACATATAGAAATTTTATTGACTCTTATTATTTTAGCAATACCACATAAATTGAGATAAAAGAAAAAATTAACAACTTAAAATATTTAAAAGATATATAAAAAATTTAGTTGATTCTCAAAATTGTATCGAAGCCACATAAATTGGGACACAAGGAGTAAATATATTATTTGATGATTACGTAAAAATTATTATAAATCACAATAATTAACAAGTTAAAATACTTTTTTTAAAAATAGATAAAAGTTCTATTACACTCTCAAAATTTTATCGGTGCACCATAAATCATGACAAAATAAAAAATTATCTTAATTAATTGCAACTAAATATTTAAAGTAAATCAATTTTATTATTTTAATTGACTTTTTTATAGATAAATAATCTTTTTATTTATTTTAGTAAATTTAAATTTTAAAATTATTTTTTTCTTATACAGAAATACTAATATTTTAAACTTAACTTTAAATTTTAAAGTACAAAATTAATAAATTTAATTTAATAAAAAAAATTTCTAATGAATATTTTCTTAGAATTTGTGTCGGGTCAATATATATCAAGTTAAAAAGAAATAAAGAAAAATATCTAGTAAAATTTTATTATTCTGAAAGATAAATATAATGCACTATCCAATAATGTTTAATAATATCATATTTTGCATATGCAAATATAGCATCCCGTATTTAATTAATATACAATTTCGGTGAATTATCGATGATTACTATTGGATATGATAAAATTATATTAATTTTTATAGTAATAAAATAATCAATTGCTCTTAATTAATTATTATGAGTCATCTAGGTATTAAGAAAATAAATAATATTTAATAAAAAATAAAATAGACATAAAATGCGAAATTAACTCTTAATATTTTAAATTAAATTTTCGTCTTTCGAACGATGATTTTACTATATCACTCCTTATTATAAGTCATTTATGTATTAGAAAAATAAGAATAAAAAAATGATATGTCAACATAAAATATTTGATTGACTATCAAAATTATATTAGTGCCACATAAATTGGGACGAGACAGAAGAAGATATAAAACAACATATATTATTTGAAATTGAAATAAACAGTACAGTAAGTAACAATAATTAACAATTTTTTTTTAAAAAAAATCGACTAATTTCTGCTGCTTCAATCGCGATTTTAATGTATCACCCGCAATTAATTATTATAAATCACTTATGTATTAAAAAATTAATAATATTGAATCCATGATTTTACTCTCTCTCTCTCTCTCTCTCTATATATATATATATATATATATATATATATATACTATGAATACAAATTTTCATGATATTTTTTTTTAAAAAATAAAAATTTCTACATATAATCAAAGGGCAAAAGAGTAAAAACATACAAGAGATAAATGTAGAGAAATCAAGAAGCACTAAATGGATTATTAATATTCATAACATTCAACACATTTCTAAATGTTTCCAAATTCTTCTTCAATCAACACATACACATAATAAAAATAATAAATAATAAATAATAATTACATTTTACTATATCACCTCTAATTAATTATTATGGTCATTTAAACATTGTGCCACATAAGTTGAAATAGAAAAAATATTATAAATCACAATGATTAAAAATTTAAATTATTTAAAAAATATAATTGGCTATCGTCGACATAAAATTCTGGACAATGAGAGTAGCATATACTATTCAAAAATTACATAAAAAGTATTATAAATTACAATAGTTAACAACTTAAAATATCTAAAAATAATTTAATATGTTATATATTTCAAAATAATTACATGAAAATACTAGAAATCACAATAATTAACAATTTTAAAAATTTAAAAGATATAAAATATTTGGTCAACTCTTGAATTATATTAGTGTCACTGAAATTGGAATAGAGGAAAAGTATTATAAATCACAATAATTAAAAACTTAAATTATTTTTAAAATATAATTGACTATCAATGCCACAAAATTTGGACAAGAAAAGTAACATATATTAATTTGAAAATTACATAAAAAAATATTATAAATTACAATAGTTAACAACTTAAATTATCTAAATACATATTAAAATAATATATGTTTAACTCATGCTAGATTCCGGATGAATCCTAGAAAACATATGCAATCCTTTTATTAAAATTTTTTATTTAAATATATCAAGATTAAAAAGATAAATAAATATCTTAATGTTGGGTCCGTGCTGACACGGGTCATGCTACTCTAGTATAATATAAGAGAAAATCTCTTGACTACTTCGTTTTGTGTTGCATTAATATTTTCTTTACTTCACTTTTACGTGTATTATGTATACTAATATAAGATAAATTTTTAATTTTTATTTATCACATTTAACGTAACAAGTAAAAATAATTATATTTTTCTATTTTATTCGCAACATGAATAACTTATTTTCAAATTATTTTTCAAGATTTAAGACTAAGACAAGAATTTTACATTAAATAATATAAATATAATGATAAAATATTTATACTTATCATTATATTTTAAAAGACATACAAAAGTAAAAATAGACAGAATAAAAATAAATGAAGGGAGTATTTGATAATTTTTAATCAATGTTTTTAAAACAATTATTTAACAAATAAACTGATACTATAGTTTTGTCGGCAAGGGGGTTATAATATATGTACCAAAAATGAAATAAAATAATAAAATGGTGGTTATAATATACGAGGTTTGATTGGGGAGACGTGGACGCTTCCCCTCCGTTTATGGTAAGTCAACAATTCCATTTCTTTTTTCATCATTCATGATTTGTTTCTACTTTTGTTTATTATTCCACTTGACAAGAGAATAATATCTAGAATTAGGATACTAAATAATGTAGGAATATTTATTGATTAAATGTTTGTTTATCGCAATCCAAGATCGTTTAACACTTCTTTTTCTATTTCAATCTCTAAAATTTGAGTGCTTTTATAAATTTCATTTTTCATTTGAAGAAAGTTTTGAAATAATTGGTAAAGTTATAATAACGTAATTAAGAGATAATAGATTTAAGTCGTAAAAATAACTTCTCTTATAAAACTGTAGGTAAAGGTGAGTACAGTAGACACTTGTGTTCTAGCCCTTTCCTTGACCATACATAGTAGACGCTTTAATGGATCAGACTGTTGCATCAAAGTTGCTATAATACGAGCAGGAGGTCACGAGTTCAAGACGTTGAAACAACTTCCTGCAAAAATATATGATAAGACGAGTATAATAGACTCTTACGGGCTATTTGGTTAGAAAAGAATTATTCCGGGATAATTAATCCGTGAATTAGCTATTATATGGGAGAAGTTCCATCACTTTGATATATATGGTGAGAATATAAATAATTTTGAAAAGTTAAGTAGTAACTTCAATCATGTGAAATTTTACATTTTATTTTAAAATTATTATATCTTATACCTTACACGTATCAAAAAGCTAATTTAGTGCACCCAAGTCACTTTTTTCTTCTTTTTTTTTTTTGGCCATTTTCTCCAAGAATACATCAGAGGGACATCCTTTTTCCTTCGTACATTTTAAAGTCAAAAAAACGACAAGAGTTGTTGAGGCTTGAAGCAATGTTTTTGTGCTTTGTTGACCTTTAAGCCACATTATACTCCTCGAAAAAGGGATAACACAAGGTGAATTGTGTGTAATTTATAAATAACTAACCATCTCAAGAGAATTTCATTTGAAGTACTTTATTCTTTTTCCTCGTACCAACTTAAAAGTATATGGTTTTATAACACTAACAAACATCAGTTTTTCAAAAAAACAACTTATGGGCTATGGTCAATAAATCAATCTTGCTTTTCTCAAAAGTATTAATGAAAGTCCAATTCTTGGACTTGCAATGCAAGTGGCTTGTTGAAAAGTATAAATTAAATTGATTGTCAACTATTTTTTGTTGCTGAAAGAGTTGAAAAAATACTATCTCATTGAAAGAAATTATCATCTTTCCCATGTCATGAATAAGCATTAGGAAAATCTCCCTAGAAAGAGCAAATTCAATATATAAAGCTTAAATTGTTTTTTTGTTGATAAATTATAAAACATTCAATTTACAAACGGAAAATGGTCAAAATATCCCTAAACAATTTGAAATGGATCAAAAATACTCTTCATTTATTTTTTGGTTAAAAAATATCCTTCTATTTGATTTTTTGGCTTCAAAATACTCCTCCATTAATTTTTTGGCTAAAAAATACCCTTCTCTCTAAAGGAATGCCACCAAACATGCCACGTGAATAAAAAAAAGTCACTTGATCAGTCCACATCAACATACACAAATGAAAAATCACTCCATTTAATCTATCTAACCATCAACCCATTTTTTTTATTTAAAAGACCCAACCCCACTCATATTAAAAAAAAAATTGACCCAAGAGGAAAAAGATTGAAGAATTTGGTTGCTTCCATGTGATGGGTTCAAATATTTCGGAATGATCAAGGCGAAAGATGAGGAAACAATTATTGATCCGAAAGAATCGGATTTTAATTGGGTCAATCCTAAATAATTGGATCCTCAAATAGTTGATCCGATTTTCAAGAGTTCAAATTGTTACTGGATATCCTATCCGAATTTGTCTAATGAGGAACTTGATTGTAGTGAGAGGAATGGTAATTCAGAGACAAAATTGGAATCTGGAGAGTCAAAGTTTAGTGGCAATGTAGGACAATCACAAGTTGATGAGGTCAAGAATAGCTCGAGCGAGTCTGGTAACTTTGAAAATGTAAAATAATAAAATATAAGGAGGTGAAAGGGATGATATGAGGAAAAAATTGAAGAATTGAATTTTGCCTCTTGGTTCGGTTTTTTTGAATATGGATCAGATTGAATTTTTAAATAGAATAAAATTGGGTTGATTGTTAGGTAGATTAATTGGAGTGATTTTTCACGTGTATGCTGACGTGGACTGATTAAATGACTTTTTTTTTATCTATGTGGTGTGTTTGATGGTATTCCGTTAGAGAAGGAAATTTTTGAGCCAAAAAATTAATGAAGGGGTATTTTTGAGTCAAAAAATTAACGGGAGGGTATTTTGAGCCAAAAAAATAAACAGAAGGTTATTTTTGAACCCAAAAATAAATGAAGGGTATTTTTGATCCATTTCGAATAGTTCAGGAGTATTTTTTACCCTTTTTTGATTTACAAATCAAAAAACATATGCCCAGAATGATAAACCACCATTAAAGGTGATAAAGTTAGAAGTCACATAAATAAGTGTAAACCACAAAAATTTCGTGTAATATGAAAGTATTTACAGAAAATCCCTTTAGGTTTTCTTTCTCCCTATTTTATAAAATATACTTCTACATTCGTGGGTTTGTTATACATTCGTGAGATATATGACAAAATTGTCTTGCCTACAATTAAGGAAAAGAGCTATCAAAAAATATCTTTCAAATCCTTAAATTACTCCATTAAATACCCATATCCTTAAATTACTCCATTAAATACCTATAATTAAGTAGTATATGAGTTAATATAGTAACTGAAATTTAAATTTCAAAAAAACTCTTAAACATTACTGTTAATTTTCATAACTATTGATATACGTTCTTGAGAATAAAAAAGTCGACTTCTTTCTTGATTTCTGAAAAAAAAAATGAACATCCCCATATTGTTGGGTCATTTCGGTGTCTGGGAATCGAAAATTAGTTATAAATCATACAAAATTGATGTCATTATTGTTTCTGAAAGTATTAACTTTCTGAAATTGATTGCTACGATCGCCATGGAATTGGATCTCGACAAAGTACGCAAAAAATTGAAGTGATTAAATCAAATTTGAAAGAGAAACTGGGGTTGTAATTTGTATTGAAGGTAGTGAATATGATTCGATTGCGTTAACGGTCGTTGTAACAAAGATATGACATATAAATTTTGTCTTTATTTGTTGATGGTTTAATGTATGGTAATATGCTATCAGACGTTTTGAAAAAGTTCATGTTTTGAAGTTGGGTTCTGGGGAATTTAATCATAAAATTTCGAATGTATAACATATGATTATAAATTTAAGCGAATGTATAATGAAACTGTGTCAGACCCAAATTTTTTATTTTTACTAAAATTATGATTTGTAGAACTTTTGCATAATACAATGACTCGGTGTAAAAATTTGATGCAGATATGTACTGCACTGGCATAACATAAACTGTAAGTGGGTGTTGAAGGCTTCTTGTATGAATCATTCGGAAATGTTTTTGATAAAAAGATTTGATTCGAGGCATACTTGCAGTCTTAGCGATGGAGTTGTTGAATAATTTAGTTGCGGCAACAGATTTTGTGAGTAATTTACAACACCAAAATTAATTAATCACAAGAGAATACACACACCAGCGGACATAATTGAAGAGATGAAGGTTGTTTACGGATTTGATATTAACTACATGAAAGTTTGACGCGCAAAAGAAAAGGCGATTGTGATGCTTAGAGGTGGACCAGCAGATGGATATCGAAAAATGCCCCGTTATATCTATATGCTGAACCAAATATATCTGGAATTGCACATTCGGATGCATAAGACATTAGATAACGAGTTAAATACTTGTTTATTGCCTTACATCCCATGATAAGGGGTTTTGAATTTTGTCGACCTGTCGTGGGTGTGTATATACTATGTAATTTGGCAACTATTATAGTAAATAGTTGTTCAAACGTAATGTGTATTACACAATTATACATTAAACTTTCATATATAAGTAATGCATGATATACTATTATACTTTATTAACATGCATGATGTTTTACTGACAACAATGACTTTTAACTGACCACATGTATTATTTTTTATTTAAACAACA
>NC_061121.1:213916636-213924111 GCF_002878395.1 Capsicum annuum
AAACATTCACAGCGTATAATTCCACTTATTACAATAACTGCCTCTTTTATGTACATCTTCTTATTGTATAATATAATTGAATATAAAGCAGAAGATTAGTGTTATACATTAGTATGATAAATAAAGTAATGCATAATCAAATAATATAAATGTATAATATCAAATATGCCAGGAATAAAACCAACGAAAATATTTTGTTCTTGAGCATCTAACTAACTAAATCCTAAACTAAAGTTAGGACGAGAATCCATTACTAAATTTATACTATATTGATTAAGCAATCGCAACTATAAATAAGAAATTTAAAGATCTGACTTGTATTGTATGAAAAAAAAAACGAAAAAAATCAACTAACAAACTAGAATGGGGTTGCAAAATAAGGTAATTTCATAAAAATCAACATGCAATCAAACAAGAATCCGAATAAGAACTAACAACTTTAAAACAAAAAATACAAAGATCTGATTTTTAATAATTAAAAAAAATGATATTATCTAACTATCACACTAAAATGGATTTCCAAAAGCAATTAATTTCATAAAAAAAAACATGCAACCAAAAATCAAACCAGGTTGTGATTTGGTAAAGTTGAAAAAAAAAACTAAAAATTAGTGAATAAAATCAGTAAGTTCAATAAATGTTTGATAACTTACAAATTAGTAACTTCTAAGTATATGATAGCTTGAATTTGAGCGTGAAAAAGATATTCAATAATGGAGGAAGAATCGGTTGTTCAATGGAAGAAAAAAGGGAGCAAATATGGTAAAGAGAGAGAAAGTAAAAAATTGTTAAATGGGAGGGGAAAAGGGAGCAAATATGGAAAAGAGAGAGAAAGTAAAGAATTATTTAATGAGAGGAAAAAAGAGAGCAAATATGGGAAAGAGAGAGAAAGTAAAGATACGGATTCTTTTTTTTGAATGTATAAGAGGAATGAGAGAGAAAGTAAAAAAATAGGGGATTTTAGTAATAACGTTGGGATTTATGTAATTACTTTGTCAATATGGGATTTATTGTAATAATGTAAAGTTATCTTGTGTATATATGTAAATTTTAGTATAAATAACACCTGCAACAAAGCCTAGGGCGAGTCAGTGTATTCGTTAGGGATTCAATCAAATTCAACAAATTTAATTCAAATTTTATATTTATCTTGAAAATAATGCCATATCTTAAAAAGATTAAAACTTAAAATCTATAAATTTCTAATTTTGATTCCACCTCAAATAGCAGCCACAACAATTAAAACCCACTGTATTAGTAATATCTAAAGCAAAAGAAAGATGTATCAAATTCATTAAACAAAAGTAAATTTAATCCCCAAGAAGGCAAAATAAGCCCCAAAGGTGGATTAGGAAGGTAATTTTGAGTTCAAAGATGGATGGAAACGATATTTTAGAGCTCAACAATATAAGGAGAATATATTTACATCATTTCTCATACTTAAAAGGTAAATTAGACCCTTTTCAGGATAATTAAAAGTATTTCTACTTAACAAAAATAATACTCACCAATTTACATAAGTCATTCTCAACTTTTAGGCTAAATGAGGGTCCACAAGTTGACAATTCATATATGGAAAAATTACATATATAACGACATGTTTATCGGTATTTATCAAAAATCTCAACTATTTTTAAAATTTCATGAAATCTCAACTTTTATGCTCTGAAGATACATATAACATGTATTAGATACATCCTATAGATACAAGAAATAATTAAACGGATTAGCATGATTTATGGGATGTAACGGCCTAAATAGCATTAATATAGCAATTACTCAAACTAATTATTATTTAAACGAAATAATATACCACAATATAAGAAAATTTGTTTGTTATCCCACAATAATAGCTAATATGCGTTAAAAAGTCAAATAACATAAATCTTCATAATTGAGAAGTAAATCATTCTTTATTAGTTCAAAAATCTTCAGAAAATCATAAATAATTTTAATGGATTCATTTAAAAGAAAGGAAATTCATTACTCTTGAAAAAAAATTTGTTATCCCTTCTTCTCTGTTATTTATTGTTCTTCTTCTTTTTTTTCCGATGACTCGTAATAATGAATATCACGTCTTATTAGTATATTCCGATGTTTGGCTGTCTGATGTCAAGAACAAAAAATACAAGATTGATGGTTATAGTCGGAGATGTACCAACGTTGATCTTAATCGCTATCTTAAGAAAAGTCTATGAAGATTTTTCCTCAACAGTTGTTTCACTGTCGAATGTCTTAATGTATGCGATTCATCCATCATGAATACAGATTAAAAAGTCAGATTATAATCAAGAGATGTACTCATGATTTGTTTGTCAACTCGTTTACAATCTGAATTTTAAGTTCCTTTTTTTTAGAATTTCAAGTTTTAAGTTTGTGGGTCAAATTACAAGTTTTAAGTTTTCAAATTATGAGTTTTAAGTTTATTGAATTATAATCTGTCAAATTGTGCAATTCATCATTGTTTCAATTTTAAAGCCAAACGTTCTGAGAAACAAAAATATGTATCTCTTGTTGATTGAATAGCCAAAAATACAAAGTTTTTTTCATGTTTAAGCCAAAAATATAACACAGAACAATATATAAAAAATTGTATGAACATAATATTATAGATACAAGATAATACAATTATGTATCTTCGTTGAAATACATGTATCTATTGATATGCTTAAATCAATAAATGTTAAACAATACGAGATACATATAATTCATAATAGTGAAGTAGTGACCCAAGATAAGTCTATTGTTGTGTTAATTTGAATAATAATTACAAAACATTAGATACATATAAAAATAAAAATGTATCTAATGAAAAATAAAAAATGTTCACATTAAGAATCTTAATGAATTTCTTATGTATTTGTGAATACAATATTTAATTCAAAGTAACTTAATTATATAAAAAGATTTATCTGAATGTTCATTGATAAACTGCTTACATATTGCACAAGATTATTGTTATGTAATTAACAATTGATACAATCGTAAAAAATTGTATCTATTGAAAAATATATTTTGTGAACAGTATGAAGAGTATGAACAATTACGTTCATCTCGATGTTGTTATTCAATTTAGATACAAAATGTCTTGCAAAGAAAAAAAATTTAAGAAAAAAAAATTATGTCATGATTGAATATGAGATTTGATTGTATGATGTACCGTTATGTTGCATAATGTAATGTTGTGTTGGTTACTTTTATTACTGGACTTAGTTATATATGTTTCAATAAACTTGATACATATAGTTATAAATATATATCTAATACAATGTAACAAAAAATATTAAATATGATGACTTTGTAAAGTGTAACAAAAATGTACAATAAAATAATAATATATCATAATCTGAAATAGCCACATGGCAATCGTTGGTGATAAGGTAGAATCCATGATGTGAAAAACATCTTAAAAAAACACTAACAACATGTATTAACATCATCAACCTATATAACAGTCAATTAGCAAACAAGTAAACAACTACTCAATATGTAAAGCACAAACTTTTTCTTTTGGTGTGAAGCTGCTCCTTGGCCTTGGTTAGTCGTCATTCTCACTAAAGTATCCTTTCTCCACCTTTACAGAGCCATACTTGCACAAAAGAGTGACATATCTCATGCGATGGTATTGAGCATCAATACCCAATGAGAGAATGCCTAATCTCTCGCTCAGGTACTCGGTATAGACAACTACAAATACACCACAATCCCTACACATCGATTACTAATTAAATTAAAAATAGATATATACTTGTATAAGATGATGAAAACAATGAAAAAGGCAATGTAATACTTACAAACTTTCACTATCTTGTTGTGCTATCCCGGTAACATATTCCACTCGGAATGAATCCTAAAAAAAATATCAAATTAAAAAAATAACATTAAATGCAATAACTCTACAATAACACATAACAATATATAGAAAAACTATATGAACATAATATTATAGACAAGATAATACAAATATGTATCTTGGTTGAAATACATGTATCTATTGATATGCTTAAATCAATCAATGTTAAACAATACGAGACACATACAATTCATAAACAGTGAAGCAGTGATACAAGATAAGAGAAAATGTATCTATAAGCTTGTAAACATGTATCTATTGTTGAGTTAATTTAAATAATACTTACAAAACATTAGATACATATAATAAATTAAAAAAAAGAATCAATTATACAAGAAATTGAAATAACATATTAAACATATATAAATATCACGGTCAATTATTTTTTAGATCTGAATATGAAAATACCTTTGGAAGCTTATCTCTTAAAATAACTTCAACCAATATTCTTCTCTTAGCGGGAACTTCAACTCCGGCACTGTTAGATCCTTTTTTCTTAGAAACAAGAGCTTCTTTTCTCTTATCCTTCTTGGCCTTCTTTTCCCCCAATTTCTTCATAGTATGAGGATCGTTTTTATGCTTTGATCTATTTTCATTAAAATCATAAGATTCGTAGTCAAAACTATCGGGAACAAAATTCACAACTTCTTTATATTGTTTTCTACTGTCTAATTGAGAGATTCAATGACTGAAAGATGATCCCGAAACTCTATTCATTATGTTAATTGAAAAAATTTAGACGGAAAACACCAATAATCAAAGACTTTGTTCAAAAAATAGCCAAAAATTAGTTTGTAAAAATCAGTGCAAAAAAATTATTTTTGGAGAAATATTGTTCATATAAGACTACAATAAATTGAATATGTTTTTTAGGAGGGAAATTACCTTGAATCAAAAGTTTGAAATATAGGAAGAAAATGGTTGAAACTGTCGCTGAAAAATTGGAGAAGAATGAGAAAGAAAAACTGTGTAAAATTGGTAAAGTAAGTGACGGATATTGAAGAGTTTAAACACGTATATGTATATATATTGTAATTTTCTGCAAAAAAAAATTATGATAAATCCCTTTTCGCTCCTTGCCCAACCAAATCCTCTTAAATACCATGAAAAAAAGGTTCAACGTTTACTTTTAATTCACAGATTAAAATTTCAAATTTAATATATTAATACCTTTTCTTGAGTTTTTCATATAAAGTTTTGACTCCGATACTAATGTAAAGTTGAAGTTGCGAATATAAGATGCAACTACATTCTTAAAATTAATACCCATGTTGACAAAGATTAAACAATTAAAGAATCTATACCCTTGTCCCTCTAAAGGAATCTTGGATTTTCTTTGTGATCTGATTAATAGGTTAATATAATGGTACACTATGCTATCTTTTTATTTTATTCTGGGAGTGCACGAAATTAAATATAAATTAATTTAAAGTTCGGTGAAACCTAGATAACCACTTACCACTACAGGAAATTATATAAATCAAATACATGGGAAAAGAGAAGGAAAGTGCTACTAATATAGAAAGTGCAAACAAATATAAAATAATGTCAATTGTGTCAAGTTGGCCACATGACTTACAATGTTAATAACGAATAACAAAATAATACTACCAAAATAAAAAAAAAAATTACAACGGAGGATACGTGAATATCTTTATTAGAATCAAATATTTATAATCATATAAAATATGTAGCTAAAAGTAATAATATAATTTATTTCACTAGTATAGTGATGAGACTACTTCACTCTTAATCAGAGGTTTTGGGTTCGAGCACTGTGTATGAAGATCATTCTATTGGGAGCGCTACCTCCAGAGTGGATCCTGTAATGCGCGATGCGAATTAGTCGAGACTTCAATAAAAATATTGAATATTAAATGAGAAATTAAAATAAATTATTTCTTAACTGAGTCCACTAAATAAATATTATATTTGATCTTCGACTATCCTCTCGTGAATCTTGTCATAGACAAATTATTAACGTTACCAACAACCTTTAAAAAAGCTTTATAGGAAGTTGAAAAAACTTCCGAGACATATAGGAACTATATGTTATAAATGTATTTACATTATAATGAATGTCTATCAAGATGTAATAAGATCTAGTTGATATTTATCAGGATTTGATGTATTTATCTTTTAGTGTGAAATTAGGGGCAAATTCTCCCTATAAATAGAAGGGCTTTCTTCATTGTAAATCAAGATCCTCAAGAGAGAAATAAGAATTACCCTCTCTATTCTCTCTACTCTTCTTCTTTATTCTTTATTAGTTTATAACACGTTATCAGCACGAGACTCTACTTTCTTTAAGCGAAGGTACGTATTCTTTAAATTCATCTTAACGGTGATATTGATCACTTTTCTTATGAATACTTGCAGATGAATATTTAAGGCTTATATGTTTGTATTTGTTAATCTAAACTAAACTCACATGAACTACTCTAATAAGTAGTTAAAATAAGATGCATACCCAAATGGCATAATAGTGATATGGATGATAACATGGTATATGTATGATGCTTTGAAAAGATATAATATTATTAAACTTCAAACGTTGATATCTTGAGAATAATATTAAATTAACAATGCATATCTTGTATTCTTTTATTTCAAAACAACATATATGTTTGTTTGGTGATGAAAAGTTTCTCCCGTTATGTAACTTCTTTACAGGTATGAATTTATATTTGTTGTACTTCATAAATTTTGTAGTAATTAAATGTATTTATGTTGGTATTCATGTAAAATAATAAGATATTGGGATTGAAGTTCCATCGATTTATGCTTAAGACGCCTTTAAATGGATAAGACGTTGAGTTTGAATCTCAATGCACCATATTGATGATATAATGATGGCTAAGGCAAAATAATATGTTTTTGATGAAAAGTCATGAGACATGTCCCATTGAACATGCTCCATTCTTGAAGTGAATGTGGTAGCAATATGTGATATATGCCTCGATTTTCTTCTGAAGTAGCAATATCATGAAAGAGGTTATAAGTCATAATAATTTGATATGCTTAAGACACGATTATATTCTATTCTTCGGGAATGAGAATTTTGATTATTATAAATACAGATCTAGACCCTGGGGGTAAATGTGACTATATATAAATTCGAACGTGCTCGTGGTTGTAAAGAAATCACAACTCACCTCCGAACGAGGATGAATAACTAAGACGTACACTTGATTCTGATGGTATCACAACTCACCTCCGAATGAGGATGAGTAACTGAGAATTGATTGTGATGGTATCACAACTCATCTCACCTCCGAATGAGGATGAATAATTGAAAATTGATTGTGATGGTATCACAACCCACCTCCGAATGAGGATGAATAACTGAGAAGAGTTATTCTGAAATCTACTTTTAAAGTAGTAAATCTGAAATTTATTCATGTAATAGTAAATCTAAAATTTACTAAAGTAAAAGGTACATGTCATGATAAACTTGGAGTTTGCTAGAATAAAAGTTTATAAATTGGGATGAACGATTGTGACATCCCAAAGATGTGCATACCGAGTATTGAACATATATTGAAGAATTAGAAAATTCTTCATTACTTTTAATGTTGCTTGTTCTCAAGATAAGTTGGTTGGACCAACTAATATTGGGATT
>NC_061121.1:213924211-213944213 GCF_002878395.1 Capsicum annuum
ATAGTAAATCTAAAATTTACTAAAGTAAAAGGTACATGTCATGATAAACTTGGAGTTTGCTAGAATAAAAGTTTATAAATTGGGATGAACGATTGTGACATCCCAAAGATGTGCATACCGAGTATTGAACATATATTGAAGAATTAGAAAATTCTTCATTACTTTTAATGTTGCTTGTTCTCATGATAAGTTGGTTGGACCAACTAATTTTGGGATTGGATCCCTTAAAATCTGAAAAGTCATGATAAGTTGGTTGGACCAACTAATTTTGGGATTGGATCCCTTAAAATCTGAAAAGTATAAAAGGTGAATAAGGGCCCGTTCACCTATCATATGATATGTTGAAAAGATGCATCAATAAGATGATCATATGTACATTCATTGTCAACCTGGAGTTTGACATTTATAAAGTTGTTTGCTCAATAAAATTGAGTTAAGAACATAATTTTCAGATTGTGCAATCAAGAAAGTTATCTTGATGATGATGGTTTGGCATTGAATGCCTTCGATAAATAGTTAAACCATCACTAATAAGAACAAAGCTTCATGTGTTGGTATGAAATATGATATGTTGGATATAATAATCCTTGTATGCATTAGACCAATAAATTATGATTATTTCTTCCCCCTCAATTGGTTCAAGGTCATGAACCAACTATTTCATCTAATAGTTTTGATGTGCGGTATACGATTAATGAATATATACCATGATGCACAAAGATGAATTCGTCAAAGAAGATAGAGGATGTATGTTAGTTTTCCTAACATAAAGAGGAGATTATAAGCATCTATGAAATATGTTAGAATTATCACAAGATCCTCATTCAAAAGATAATTCAAGTCAAATGCCGAAAGTATTTCATATTTAAGCTGCAAGTGCTCATATTTTGTGTTCCTAAAGGACAAAGTCAATGCATGCGTGAAGCGTGGTAGACTAATCGGTTCCAAATGAAATAGTCCTTGCAAAATAAGGAGCAAATAATCATAATAAGAAGGCAATAAGCTCTTGAAGAGCCTACGACATAACACTTCATAAAACCCTATGAGAGGTTCATGTACCTGAAAATAATGAAGTGATGAAATCTCAAAATGTTATGTCACATTGTGAACTGATATAAAATGATATATCATCGACGATATCTTTGATACAATATTGGCGCAATATTGTGAAAGATTATGAGGATTTGAACTCTACGTTTATTTAAACATGTTGACGTAGAAACATTATCAAGTGAGATAAAAGGATGCATTTTGGTAAGCGTAAAACTTATGTGAAAAATTTTTAAGGATTCAAAATGCTTGAAACATATAAAAGTTTCTGGAAAACTTATTTATAATCTCTATATTGTATAAGCTTATAGTTTGAAAATCATTAAAACTCTTGGAGAGTTTTCAAAAGTAATAAGATTATTTGCTAAAATGATAAACATGCCGAATTGGATTGGTACTGAAGTACCATATCTTAGTCCAATTGGTGTACTAATGTATCTTGCAAATACTACAAGGCCTGATATAGCCTTTTCAGTCAATTTGTTAAGCAAGACATATTTCTGCTGCTCCTACTAGGAGACATCAAAATGGGATAAAATACATGAGTTTATTTTATTCTAAAGATTGTAGTCTCGACCTTGTTGGTCATGCTAATATTGGGCACTTATTTGACCCGCATAAATCTCAATCTCAAGCATGTAGTGTGTTCACATGTGGGGACACTGTCATATCTTGGAGATATACAAAACAATGTATCTAGCCACTTCATTGAACCATAATGAGATAATAGTTATTCATGAAGTTAGACGAGAATATGTATGATTGAGGTACATGATATATGTCATTCGATAAAAATGTGGTTTGAAATATGATAATATACCCACAGTTTTATACAGAGATAATGCAACATTCATAACACATCTTAAGGAAGGATTCATAAAAGGAGATAGAACGAAGCACACTTTATCAAAGTTTTTTTGAATACATGAGCTACAAAAGAATAGTGATATTAACGTGCAACAGATTCGTTCAAGTGATAGTGTGGCTGATTTATTCACCAAGTCTCCTCCAATTGCAACTTTCAAGAAGATGGTGCACAAGATCGGGATGCAAAGGTTCAAGGATGTTCTCATTAGGGGGAGCAAATAAGCGTTGTACTCTTTTTCCCTTTCAAGGTTTTGTCCCACTGGGGTTTCCTTGTAAGGTTTTTAATGAGGCAGCCGATATACGTATTGTTAGAAATGTGTAATCTTTTTCCTTCACTAGATTTTTTTTCCTACTGGATTTTTTCTAGTAAGGTTTTAACGAGGCACATTATCTATCTAGACATTCAAAGGGGAGTGTTATAAATGTATTTACATTATAGTGAATGTCTATCAAGATCTAATAAGATCTAGTTGATATTTATCAGGATTTGATGTATTTGTCTTTTAGTGTGAAACTAGGGGCAAATTCTCCCTATAAATAGAAGGGCTTCCTTCATTGTAAATCAATATCCTCAAGAGAGAAATACGAATTACCCTCTCTATTTTCTCTACTCTTCTTCTGTATTCTTTTTTGTTTTATAACACTATAGAAATAATTGAGATTTTTTGTTAAATAGACTTTTCAAATCTATTTTTTAATTCAATAGCTTATAATTATATTTTAAAAAAAATGACTCACTTTTGAATATTTTTAATTTATTTGTGATTTAAAATTTAATTAACAGATTTAAAAGTTACAAATTAGTCCACAAATAACCAACTGTCACGATTTTTTAAAATAAAATCCCTCCCATCAAAATCTTTTTAAAATTATAAATTAATCAAAAATCTTATTTGAATGGACAGATCCATTATCGATCTGATTGATATAGATAGATCAATTATTAATCCAATCGATATATGGCCAGATTGATTATTGCTCCTATCGATATATGGACAAATCGATTATCGATCGGATAGATATATCTAGACAAATCAATTATCGATCTGACCGATTTATGGACAACTAGATTATTAATTCGATCGATATATGGACAAATCGATTATCAGTTCAATGCGTATGGATAGATCAATTATCGATTCGATAGATAAAGACATATCAATTATTGATCTGGTCGTATTATACATCAATCTTCTATGTTATTCAATAGTTGACCGATTATAGTAATTAGTCCAATAAATTAATCATCGATCATTTCATATTCGATAGATCAATCATCAATCTCTTTTGTTTGATCGATTTATACACACACACACACGCATGCACGCACAAACTTTTTCTTTTGATAATATATATACACACACGTACAAACTTTTTTCTTTTGATAAAAAATGATACTAAAATCAAGGAGAGTGGAAAACTTATAATTTGAGAGGAGACACAAGATTTAGAACTAAAATAGGAACTTTAAAAGGAGAAAATTGAAGAAACATTAAGTTTTTAGTAAGAACGGGGAAGAAAAAAGTTAGGGAGAGGGAAAGAAATAATTTGAAATTGAAAGAGTGAGTTAGGATTTTATGTTTTAAGTTTATTTATAAATAGCTCCAGTAAATTTTCATATGTTACGTTAGTTCAACTCTTCATTAAAGTTATTTTTTATTTTATTTTAAAATGAGAAAATGTAAATGGTGTTGTAAATAAATATTCGAAAATATACTAAAATAAAAGGGGAGGGGAGAGAGACCTATAGATATAAGAGAAGATTTTATTTTTTTCTACTTTGGTGTGTTTGTACAATGTAGCATACCATGCCTTTTATAGGCAAGAGTGTGTGTAAAATGTGAACTATGTGATTATAGATTCACAAACTTCATGCTACACTAGTATGTGTAGAATGTGTAGTATGTGAATCTACAATGTGTAGTATACGAAGATCCACCAAATACATGTAAAATGTGTAGTATGTGAATCTACAACGTGTAGTATATGAACAACCACCAAATACATTATTTACAATACTCCTCCATTGATGTTCATGTGAAGAGAAATTCTAAAGGAAATAAGATGCACATAGCAGTTTGTAATACGCCTTGTTTGTTGCCTCATTAAAAACCTTACCAGGAAAACCCAGTGGAACAAAACCTTGGTTAAGGAAAAAAGAGTGCAGCACATATGTACCTCCCTGATAAAAACATCACTTAATATCTAGGAGACGACGCATTTCAATCTTGTATCTCAACTTCTCAAAGGTTGATGTTGGCAATGCTTTAGTGAACATGTCTGCTAGATTCTCGCTTGAATGAATTTGTTGAACATTTATTTCACCTTTCTTCTCAAGATCATGAGTGAAAAAGAATTTTGGTGAAATGTGTTTTGTTCTGTCTCCTTTAATGTAACCTCCCTTCAACTGAGTTATACATGTAACATTATCTTCATACAATGTAGTTGGGATATCCTTATTCAAAGAAAATCCACACATTTCCTGAATATGTTGAGTCATTGATCTCAACCAAATACACTCTCGGCTCGCTTCATGAATGACGACGATTTTTGCATGATTTGAAGAAGTTGTAGCTAATGTTTGCTTCATTGAATGCCATGATATAGCTGTGTCACCATATGTAAATAAATAACCCATCTGAGAACGAGCCTTATATGGATCAAATAAGTATCCCGCATCTGCATAACCAATCATTTCTGACTTGGATTCATTTAAATAAAATAATCCCAAGTTAATAATTCCCTGAAGATATCTAATATATGTTTGACATCATTCCAATGTCTTTTAGTTGGGGAAGAGCTGAATCTTGCCAATAAACTTACCGCAAAATAAATATCTGATCGAGTATTATTGGCAAAATACATTAGTGCCCCGATTGCACTAAGATATGGAGTTTCATCACCAAGAAGCTTTTCATCATTTTCTTGAGGTCGAAATAGATCTTTGTTTCTATCAAGCGATCTCACAACCGGTGATTTATCCATGTAAAATTGCTTTAAAATCTTTTCAGCGTATATTGATTGATGGACAAAAATTTCATTTATCAAATGCTCAATTTGTACGCCGAGACAAAATTTTATCTTTCTCAGATTTTTCATTTCAAATTCTTTCTTCAAACTCAACGACTTTTGAAAGCTCTTTTGGAGTGTCAATGATATTCAAGTCATCAACATAATCAACTATTATAGAAAATTCAGATTCAGACCTTCTTATAAAAGCACAAGGGCAAATAGGATCATTTTTGTACCCTTCTTTTAGCACATATTCGCTAAGACGATTATACCACATCCGCCCTGATTGTTTCAATCCATATAAGGATTTCTGAAGCTTTGTTGAGCAAGTTTCTTGTGAATTTTTATATGCTTTAGGTACTTTGAAGGCCTCTAAAAATTTTATAAAAATATTGTTGTCCAATGAGCCATACAAATAAGCCGTGACAATATCCATTAGGTGCATATCAAGCTTTTCATGAACTACCAGATTTATTAGATATCTGAAGGTAATTTCATCCACCACAGGAGAATATGTCTCCGCATAGTCAATGCCAGACTTTTGCGAAAAATCTTATGCCACAAGTCGTACTTTATATCTTACGACTTCACCATTTTCATTTCGCTTTCGCAAAAAAATTTATTTGTACCCCACTGGCTTGACACCTTCAGGTGCTAGGACTATTGATCCAAAAATTTTACATTAATAAAAGCTATTATCTCATGTATAGAATAGCAGTATACATAGGTGCAATAATTGCACTAATACATGACATTTTCTAATTATTTTTATGAGATAAAAATTGATCTTTCTTTATGGTAAACGATCTCGCAACCATTGGGATATTCAATGGATCGAATCTTTTTTAAATTCTTTAAGGATTTTCCTATAACATTTGTCATCTAGCTAGACATGACAGTCATTCGTTATACGCATTCAAGATTTTCATATATTGTCAGATTTAAAGAAACCTTGTTGCATCCACCATAGGAGAACGCATCTCCAAACAATAATGCCAGGACTTTACGAATTACCTTTATGCCTTGAGGAACAAGTCATATTTTATATCTTACGATTTTACTTTTCGCACAATCACCAATTTGTATCCCCCTGGCATTATATCTTAGTCTCATTGGAGCATTAATAGCTGAATTATAGCATAGGACCAGTATGGCAATGATTTTGCAATATTTTACAAATCATGAATTATCAATTGAACTTCAAGTTCACTATTTTTTTACGAGGATCTCGATAATTTATTTCATACATTTCAACTATAATCATATCCCCCCTAATGTTAGGAAATCTAACATTGCCCACAACTTTATTTGGGGATCCATCTTTTTTGTGGTGGATATTGCACATTCAATATATATATATATATATATATATATATATATATATATATTTAGATGGATTTTAATTGGTTTCTGACCCTGAACCAATAATATAGGGGAACCTTGTTGCCTTGATGCATACAAATGTTGCTATATTTAAATAAAATCATCTCATACCAATTTTTTTTTTTTAAAAAAAAATTTGTTCTCATAACGAATCGTTCAGCTATAATTGGAGGCACACAATTTTCTGCTAAACCAATCAGTATATCAACTTGTAAAGTTTGGAACCATGCTCTCTATTTTAACAATTTGAGCAAACAACCTTGCAAAAATCAAATTGTAAGTTGATAGCAGCGCATGTGACCAACCATAGATGCATCTCATTTAATAGTAAATGTGGAGGCAGGTGAATAGGCCCATATTCACCTTGCTGCACGTTTCAAAAATTTAAAAGGACACAATCAGAACTTTAACTGCTATGATATTTTATCGTGAGAACAAGCAACATAAGAGAATTCTTGAAGAATATTTTATTTCTTCAATATAAAATCGCATGAATTCTCAATTATTTTAGCATCACATTTGAATCGGGATGGTCAACTGATCATGCCAACTTATACATTTTCTGTAAACTTTTAATTTACTGCAGTATGTGATTCCGTCACCATGCCCATATATTTACATCAATAAATAGGTGAAAAACGGGTAGCCTTATCCATAAATATTTATAACCCATTTTGATTGTAGTACTATGAAGATACAATTTTTTTTCATAATTTACAGTCTCAATATAAAAAAAAATTCAATTCCCTTGAAACTTAAAAAGTTTCTTTTGGAGATTTGCTACAATTTCAATGACCTGAATAATTTCATTCCTTCGAGTAGTAACACATTAGCTTTTCGAGGCTATCAAATACTTGTGTACTATCTCATATTTCAAAACACCATTCGTATGGTGACCATCTCCTTTTAGGGAGAAAATTATAGTCATTGTAGTCAAATTATTATATGCAAGACCTCCTTCTTGATTTTATTTTGCCTTTAATAATTTATTTTTTATACCATTTAGCAAAGTCCTTTTGGCGTATCATATTTACGCGATCGGTGAGAAATTCATTCGACCACATCATAATATTCATATTTGATCATGATCAAAACTTTTACAGGCAAGAATCATTTCATGCTTTTATCCTTTGATAGATCATGATAAAACATACTATAACATCAATGACCTTTTTATACCAAATTAAAAGTCTTCCTTTTTTTTTCTCAAACTTTCCATAGAAGTGAGTTTTGGTATTTATCCAACCATATATAATCACAATTTTATTCATATTTTTTTTCACATTTTGACACATTCACTTTCAAGAAGGGTCAAGCTTTCACAATTCAAGAATTGGAATCATATGTGCTTCATAATTTATTTCATAAGTTCATTGTCATGTTTTGACATTTATCATATTTATAGGTCCATCTCAACATCTCTTTTGATGGAGGATTTGTAAAACCTATCAAATTAGGTTGCACAACAACCGTGTGAAACCTATCAAATTATGTTGCACAACAATTGTGTGCCCACTTTCTTTTATGCCAAATTGATGGTGAGCAAAATTACCTTCACCTTTTGAAGGACAATTTGGAGAACCCATAGTGTTCTTCCTTTTATTATTATCAAGGTCATGACAATTATGACTTTGTTCCTTCACGTCCACATGCACTTTTAACCACTTGTCTTCTTTTAGACTTATATGCACGGCTACCACATTTATATCAAAGAATGAAGGAAATCAATGTGACAGATTTTATTATTTTTCACCAAAAGTACATTTACATCGGTCATTATTATCATTAAATAGTGCATTGGGACTCAGACCCAACGTCTTATCAATATAAAGACGTTTAAGCCATAATTCAGTTTTATTGTGAAATATAAAGACAATTCTTTTCTAAATTTATTAATGCAAAAAAAAAAAAAAAGCAATTTCACAGTTTAAAGCTCATACGAAGCGGATCAGGTACATACCAAATTACTAGTCACCATTTGATAATATTAACAAAATCAATAAACATAACTTCCTTGTTTGGATGAAAAAGGAGAAATTTGGCTAGAACTTCGTGCTGATAACGTGCTGTAAATAAATATTCTGAAATATACTAAAACCAAAGGGGAGGGGAGAGAACCTATAGATATAAGAGAAGATTTTATTTTCTTCTACTTTGGTGTGTTTATACAATGTAGCATACCATGCCTTTTATAAGCAAGAGTATGTGTAAAATGTGAACTATGTGATTATAGATTCACAAACTTCATGCTACACTAGTATGTGTAGAATGTGTAGTATGTGAATCTACAATGTGTAGTATATGAAGATCCACCAAATACATGTAGAATGTGTAGTATGTGAATCTACAATGTGTAGTATATGAAGATCCACCAAATATATTATTTACAATAAGTGGATCATTTTACTAATTGAAAACTTGAAAAGCTCTATTAGCTCAATTTTCTCAAATCAAAAGATTAAATTCAGCAACAAGGACATTCTTTTTTACTTTTCTTTTCGACTTTTCTATGTTCAATTGCATGCCAACTTGGCTACTTGGAGTAGCTACTCTAAGATCAAAGAATTTATTTTGAAAAATACTACTATATATCAAATAAAGTATTTTTTTCTCATAGTTTCAATTTGTGTATGGTTAAACCATTTGAAAAAAAAAAAAAAAGTTTTAGACAATATTATAAAAGTAAATACTTTATGTTTGGTCAATTATTTTAGAGAATAAATATTCAGCAATAAATATCATAAAGAAACACGTAAATGTTTTCTGGTGATCTAAGTGCAACCTACAACAATAGTAAATTCAATGCTATTTCATAAATAGAATCTGGAAAGAACAATGTACACGCAGTATTGTAGATATAATTCATACTTTATGAAGATGAAAAGATTGTTTTCGAAAGACTCTCCGCTCAAAAAATACCCTCTACTCTCTAAGTGCAACCTATTTTGAGCAATTAGAAAAGAAACAACTTTGCATCTAATTTAGTTACTCGCTACAATTCTTTCATATTTTAACTTTTAGGTCACATAATGCAAAAAAAAGCTTAGTTACTTTAAATTATTCTGAAGCCAACTCGCAATATAATAGCATGATTTTTCATCCAAATTGATTGCGGTATAACTATACGATTTTTCCTGGCTTTTGTCAGGGTTGGCTCAAACACTTCGATGGCCTAAGGCGAAAATTGAATAGAGGCCTTAAATTTTTAAGAAAAAAATAAATATATATATTTTTATAAAGTTTATATTTTAGATTTTGAGATGCAAAGTTATTAATATTTTTTATAGTCGATTTCTTGTAATAATTTTTTTTCGTTAATATAACTAATGCATTTAATCTTTCTTACAACATAGTACTTTAAAGTTTAAATACACCAAATTTCTAATAATTCTTTATTTTTATATAAGAAGATTATTTTTTCTAGAGAAAATACATCAAATCACACTTGAACTTGTCGCCAAAACTTACTTTAGACCCTAAACTAATCGGGCAATTATATACCCCCTTAATAATTTTAAAGTAAATTTTTTACCACCCTAAAAAAATTATACCATTCTCACTACGGAGAGTGAAGTACAAACGCCCCACATCATTGCAAATCAGTGTCATGTCATTGCCACGTAAGAAATTATAATTTTTTTTTAAAAAGTAATCCAACACACATATTATTTTTATATTTATTTTTTTAAAAAGCAAAAAAATATATATGTACTATTTTTATTTATATATAAAATATATATATATATATATATACATTATTTATATATTATTTTTAACACACACACACACACACATATATATATATATTATTTTTAATATATATATTAAAAAAAGATCCCCCCTTCCTCCTCCTTCTTCTTCAACAGCCCACCCCCCCCCCCCCCCCCCCCCACCCCCATCCCTCCTTCTCCTCTAATTTCTTTTTCATCATTAACACCATTATTTCATCATTAACACCATTAATATCAATAACTTGATTCGAATTTAATAAGAAATTGATAAATAACTTGTTCATGAGTTGTAGATCAATTTAACGTGAATGGTAAATTAGAGAATACAAAATTCGAAACATTGTTATTAGCAGACTCAACTGTTTCATTTGCCTTTTTAACTTTCATTTGCCTTTTTAACAACACCCTTTTCTTCTTCAGTCTTCCTATCCACTTCATATCTTTTTCTGTGTTTAATAACAAATATTTCTTTTTTCACACTTTTTCCTTCTACCTCTTTCTAGATCTCCACTTGACTACTAATTTTGGTGATTTCTTGATTTATATTTGAAACTGCTGTAGTAGTAGTAGAAGAAGAACAAGATGTGCTCTTCTTACTCAAACAACTCCCCATTTTTTTTTTCAAACAGAGCCATTCTCAATCCAAAATTTCAATACACAAAAATCATGAGTTGATCACAAAAATACCCTAATACACAAAATTTTAAATTCAAATTCATTCACATTAACCAAAATCTAAAATTCTAAAACTCCCAAATTCTCAATCTTTTACTCAAAAGAGTGAACAGAAATGACATAAACAGTCCCAAGTTTAGAAATGGCATCGATGGTATTCGCATAACATGGAATTCTTGGCCAAGAACAAAACTTGTTTATCAATTTTGAATCCTTTTTGGTTGTTGAAAGATGAAGTTTTGGATCAATTGAGATTTGGTAGGAAGGGATTACGAAGAAGACGAAGAAACGGATGGGGATTCGAAAAAGATGAAGAAATGGAGTGTTGAGGGTGGGGCTGGGGAAGGGGATTATTACGATGAAGAAATGGAGTGTTGAGGGTGGGGCTGGGGAAGGGGATTATTACGATGAAGACGATAAAAGTTGGGTTGTTGTTTTTTCTTTAATTTATATATATATATATAAAATAAAGTGGGCCCTTTTTTTAAAAAAGAAAAATTCATGCGTCTTTCTTTTTTTTTGTCCCGTCAACTGTAGGGGGTGTATTTAATACACTTTAAAGATGTTAAGGGAGTATATAATTGCCCGATTAGTTTAGGGTCTAAAGTAAGTTTTGGCGACAAGTTATGGGGTGATTTGATGTATTTTCTCTTTTTTTCTACGAATAGTGCTTAATAATTTTTTTATAAAAAAATCTACAATCTATTATTGTAAAAAAATGAGGCCCCTCAAATTTAGAGGCCTAGGGCGGTTGCCTATTTCTTAACTATGTAGAGCCGACCTTGGCTTTTGGCATCAAGTTATTCATTATTATATTTTTGTGTCATTAAGAGGAGGCAAATTTCATACTATATCCTTTTAGGTTTGGCATTGCATAGAGTTGAGGTTCTTTCTCGTAAGTGGTATATCTACATCGATCCCGAATGCACACTCACTATATTTATACATTGGGATATATGCTATTAATCATGTGTTTGAATATAGTACAGAACAATTATGCTATTAATCATGTGTTTGAATATAGTATATATAGAAGTTAGAACAATTGTGAAGTAGCTGAGCCCCCCCCCCCCCCCCCCACACACCCACACCCACTTTGAACCTAAGCGTTTCTGCTTTGTATGCCGTTTATATATTTATTAATCCCTCATCTTAATATTATTGGGTTCGAAATTAAGAGGGCGTCAGGCGGAAGCTTAGAGTTTGTAAATCAAGATGATGATAATTTAGATGACAAATAAAAATATACCAAAAATATATTTTGATATTTTGGTCAAACGATCTAGATATGAAAACTAATATTGAAAAATATAAAACCTATTGGGAGAAAATCTCACCCAAAACAAAACTCTTTCAACGACTACATTGTGGATACTATTGTTAATATTGTATGAGAAAGGGTGTTTTCTATTTATAGAGTTTCAAAACCTTTCCTCTAAGAAAAAGGTTAGTCAAATATGAAAAAATTTTATATTTTCCTTTTAGGAAAAGTAAAAGTAATTATGGTATTACTTTTATTTTCTTCTAAAAAAAGTAAAACTTAAACTTGGTAAGAAAATCAGGGAAAAAATCCTAACATATCTCCCCTTTTTGACATAATTTAATCTATCTTCTTCGCGTGCATGATCTTCGTTCTTTACATCACTGCTGGTTGCCATGGTTTAAAATAAGATTTTAAATATTATGGTTATAAGTGGTTTAAAAATTAATATTATATTTTTATTTTTTAAAGATGCAACAACATTATTGTTGAAATATAATTCAATGATAAATAAAAATATACTAAAAACATATTTGGATATTTTGGTCAAACGACCTACATATCAAAACTAATAAAGGCATCATTTTGACCCCATACTATACAAGAAAAGTCTAAGTCACACCTAAATTATATAAGTGACCTATTACACACCTTAATTATATAAAAGTGATATTATTACCTCCCCGCGACCCCTATTCTAAGGCGCGTGTGTTACACTTATTTTAGGCGCGTCCAGCCTATTAAATAAAAAAAGTAAACGGCTAAAAACATTAAGGGAAAAGACATCGTTTCCACCCCAAACTATAGTCTAAAAGTCGAATTCACACCTAAACTATATAAATGACCTATTACACACCTTAACTATAAAAAAAATGATACTTTTTACTGACGTAGTACTGACGTGGCAACGCGTGTAAAACATTACACCACATGCAAGTGGTGGTAGCCTGACAGGGTGTAAATAGTTTCATTTTTTTTATAGTTTAGGTGTGTAATAGGCCACTAGTATAGTTTAGGTGTGGCTTTGACTTTGCGGGTATAGTTTGGGGTGGAAACGATGCCTTTTCCCTATTAAAAAATATAAAACCTATTGGAAGAAAATCGTCCCCTAAACAAAACTCTTTCAACTATATTGTGGATACTATTGCTCATATTGTATGAGAAAGGAGGTCTTCTATTTATAAAGTTTCAAAACCTTTCCTTTAAGAACGAGGTTAGTCAAATATGAAAAAGTTTTATATTTTTCTTATAGAAAAAGTAAAAGTAGTTATGATATTACTTTTATTTTCTTATAAGAAAAGCAAAACTTAAAACTGGTAAGAAAATCAGGGAAAAAATCCTAACAAACATGCCATGTTGGTTGACAAACTCAGCTAAAAAATATGATGGTGGTATTCTTAAATACTAGTTTGACCGTCGTGCCTCACACATGTAACATTTGATTATTTAAAATTAAATAATTTTATCTATTACGGAGATTCTTAATGAAGTGTAAAAATTTAACAAATACATTATGCTCTCTATTTGTAATGAATACAACTTTCTATACATGATAAAATAATATCTAAAATCATAAACAAATTAAAAATCATAATCAATTCAATCATAGTATTGTAAGGATACTAATTATATTTTTTACTCAATCAGATTAAGTCAACATATAATTACATATAAATGATAGGAATTAGAATAATAATGTATATTAAGTTAATCTCATATTAAATTAATCAGAAGAGAATACGAACCAGGAGCATGTATTAGATTCAAGTATGATCCATCTCTCTAGGATCTTTCTCAGTAATGGTACTTTTTAATTTTTTCTTATTTCAACATTTTTATATTTATTTCTAGATTTTTCAAATCCTCTTAAAATCAAATTTAGTTGATTTAGAATTATTAAACTATTTCAAAAGCTATTAGTTGTCATTAATT
Source organism: Capsicum annuum (assembly GCF_002878395.1). Classification (NCBI taxonomy): domain Eukaryota; kingdom Viridiplantae; phylum Streptophyta; class Magnoliopsida; order Solanales; family Solanaceae; genus Capsicum; species Capsicum annuum. The sequence continues at coordinate 213,938,123 of NC_061121.1, forward strand.
TTGATTACTTCTAATAAGGAAAAGTTTTATCATAAATATAACTTCTAATAAAGAAAGGTTTTATTATAAATATATTTAGTTAATTTTCAGATATTAAATATTAGGAAAAAAATAGTGAAAAGATGATTTTGTCTAAAGTAAAAATTTTAATGAAGGACAAAAAAATAGATATAGATATAGATATAGATTATATATAATTCAAAATCATGTCCGAATTTATATAAATAATAATAATTTGTATGGATCTTGGAAAAGAAGAAGTATTCCTTATCATCTACCTTTAAAAGAATAAAACATGATTTCCGAGCATGTACAAATTAACTATCACAAGTGTGAGAACAATAAAAGAAGACACAATAGAATTTCAAATAATAGATAATTTATTTACACAAATGATCTACCTAAATCCCGTGCTTGCTCACCGCTTATTATAGATAATTAAAAAATGTAAAAATATACTCCTGAACTTTGATAAATGGTACATATATACTCTTCATTATACTTTGGGTACAAATATATCTTTTCTGTTAAAAATTTGGTACATATATATGTTGTTTCGGGTCACAATCTGTATGTTTATGCACTAACTTCAACGCAAGTTCAAGACTTTTTCAAAAACACTTATGAAGTTTTTCAACGCCTTCAACACAAGTTCAATACAAACTATCAAAGAAGTATGTTATATTTAAAGAAACAAGATGAAGTAGAAATAAAGTCAATTCCTCTGAATTCATAAGTGTCTTTAAGGAATTAATTCTCCGCAAGTACCCGAGGTTGCGAAAATTTTTCCCTCAGGATAAAATGGTTTCACAATTAGAATGTAGTAGTACCTCAAATCTTCTGATTTTCTTCGAATTCACTCAATGGGAGATGATCACACAAAGTTTTTAGAAGCAAGAGAAATATTGTTGCTATGCAGAAATTTCGTACTCAACCTGTGGAAAAAATGGAGGTTTATATAGTCATGAAGTGACCCTTCGGAAAGAAAAAGTGTATCATTTCGGATAATTCATGTCTGTCTATTCAAAATAGTATGTCTTTTTGAACAGTCACAACCATCCGAACAGTCATTCCTTTTTTCGATACAGTGTGTCTTTCACTCGAAGAGTTGTGTCCCTTCCGAGCAACCTTTCAGCATTTTTACATGCATGTTCATGGAGAAAAAATATTTTCAATTTTTCCATGGATTTTCGGATCACTTGTTTTTCTGAAGTTTTCAATAATTTTTTTTCAAAAAATTAATCTCATCGATCGATCCAAATCCGAAACAAAGCGAAGCCGAGTTGAGCGAGCGACGACGACGGTGCGACGTACCTCGTGGTTCTTGCCTCACTATCCACTTGAAGGAGTGTTTCTTAATAAGAACATAATAAAGTTGCATTCTCTCACCAATGTGGGAAAAGTAGACTTTCCTTTAGTGAGTACACTTTCCTTTTAAGTGTGCTCACTTTCCCTCCATTTTTCATTCACACCAATTGAACCAAACAATTCCCCACATAAATGGAGAATGACTACTCTTTGTAAAAATTTTACGGACAAGTATGTGATAATCAAGCAAAGACTGATTGCATCTGGATAAGTGAGTTTCCCTTTAAACTTTTCATAGTGAACATGCATCGGATGCACTTGATCAATTGATAGATTTGATATCTTTGAACCGTCAAGATTTAATGTATACCTAGACAACACATATTACACAACCAACCTTTTATCATTTATGATTCTCACGATTTTGATCGTTTCAGCCATGAACACATTCTGATTTTATGAGAGCTTAAAGAATATGCCTTTACTAACATTCTCCTTGAAGCGGCTTCCACTTCACCCTCACATTGGTGATTTCTAAACATTCAATCCTATAGATTAAACTATTTAGTCAAATCTGTCAAATTTAGATAATCATTAAAAGACTTCACCCCAGAAGTTTTATCCTTGTTTAATGTCTACATCATGAGAATGAGTTGGGTATATTGACAATGTTGAACATGTCAGACACAACTTTGTTTGATCTCCTTGAACCTAACTCTTGGGATCTCCAGTATGCTAGGTAGAGTTACCGCTATGCTAACTTGTCCTAGGCCGTAAACTCATTCCCTTGGATGTTCTCTCAACTCCATTATCCTTTGACTTTACATAATCAACAGTGATAATCCGACTAGAGAGAAGTTCTCTAATGGTATTATGTCCCCGTCTTATGTGACGAGAATTACCGTTGTACATCATGCTCCCTGCCCTACCTATCGCTGCTTAGCTGTTACAGTGTATACATACTGGTGCCAATGGTTTGAGATAATAAGGAATATCTTCTAAGAAATTTTGGAGTCATTCTGCTTCTTCACCGACTTTATCTAACGCGGTAAATTCAAATTCCATAGTAGAGCGACCAATACATGTCTGTTTGAATGATTTTCAAGAGACTGCTCCTCCCCCTATAGTAAATACATATCCACTCATGGATTTTTCTTTATTTGATCCTGTGATTTAATTTGCATCACTATATTCTTCAATTACCGTGGGATATTTATTATAGTGCAAAACATAGTCTTGAGTGTATTTAAGATACCCCAAAACTCTTTTCATTGCCATCCAGTGAGTTTTATTGAAATTACTTGTGTACCGACTCAACTTACTTATAGCACATGCTATGTCTGGCCATATACAATTCATGATATATACTCCCTCCGTTTAAAAAAGAATGACCTACTTTGACTTCACACAAAGTTTAAGAAAATAAAAAAGACTTTAGAATCTTGTTGCCCTAAATTAAAGTTATATCAATGTACCAAAATGCCCTTTAATCTTGTGGTCCTAAACATGTCATGTGGAAAGTTGAAATTAAAGTATTGCCAAAAAGGGAAAGGGGTCATTTCTTTTAAACGGACTAAAAAGGAAAGTATGTCATTCTTTTTTAAATAGAGGGAGAATTAAACATCCCAACACTCTTGTGTATTCCAACTGTGAGTCACTTTCACCTTCATTCTTTTGAAGTGCAAAGCTCACGTCCAATGGAGTCTTGGCAATACCGAAATCCAAATACCTGAACTTGTCAAGTACCTTTTCGATGTAATAAAACTGTGACAATGCCAATCCTTGTGAAGTCTTATGAATTCTTATTCCTAAGATCACATCCGCAACTCCAAGGTCTTTCATATCAAACTTGCTCTCAAACATTCGTTTCGTAGCGTTTTTGTCAGAAATATCTCTACTGATGATCAACTTATCATCCACATACAAACAAACAATGACCTTGTGATTTGGAGTGTCTTTAATGTAAACAAATTTATCACATTCGTTTATCTTAAACCCGTTTGCCAGCATGGTTTGGTCAAACTTTGCATGCCACTATTTAGGTGCTTGTTTTAGTCCATAAAGTGACTTAATAAGTCTACACACTTTTTTTCCTTACCAGGAACCACAAAACCCTCGGGTTGTTCCATGTAAATTTCTTCCTCCAATTATCAATTTAGGAATGTTATTTTTACATCCATTTGATGGATTTCAAGACCATATACCACCACTAAGGTAATTAACATCTGAATTGATGTTATCCTTGTTACAGGCGAGTATGTATCGAAGTAATCAAAGCCTTCCTTCTGTTTGAAGTCTTTTACTACAAGCCTTGCCTTGTATTTGTTAATAGTACCATCCATTTTTTTTTTTGAAGATCCATTTAGTACCTAAAGGTTTATTTCTTAGAGGAAGATCAATCAACTCCTAAGTATGGTTGCTTAAGATTGATTCAATCTCACTATTGACTGTCTCTTTCCAAAAGGATAAGTTTGAAGACGACATCGGTTCTTTAAATATTTGAGGCTCATTTTCTAAGAGAAATGGTACAAAATCCGATCTAAACGAGGTTGACATTCTTTGACGTGTAATACATCTTGGATTCTTATCATTATGTACATCCTCACTTGGTTCATCTCGAGGCCATTTAGATCCTTCGCTAGATTGTTTATGTCTAATTTTATACTGATAAATATGTTCAAAGAACTTGACATTATCTGATTCAATTACCGTATTTTTATTGATGTTCGGTGTTCGAATTTATGAACCAAAAATCGACATGCTTTACCACTTTTAGCATATCTTATGAACATGCATTTCACAGTCTTAGGTCCTATTTTTACCTTTTTAGGCATAGGAACTTGGACTTTCGCTAGACACTTCTACACTTTTAAATATTTCAAGTTGGGTTTCCTTCCTGTCCATTTTTCATATGGAATTGATTGTGTCTTACTATGGGGCACTCTATCGAGTATTTGGTTAGCTGTAAGGATAGCTTCCCCCATAAATTTTGCAGTAAACTCGAAATTATGAGTAAGATATTCATCATTCTTTTAAGGTTTGATTTTTTATTTTCACAATTTCATTAGGCTGAGGTGAATACGGGGTAGTAGTTTTATGGATAATTTCATTCTCTATAAATATTTTTGCAAACGGAGATTCATATTCTCCATCCCTGTCACTTCTTATTGTTTTGATATTTTCCTCAAACTGATTTTCAACTTCCGTTTTATATTGCCTAAGCGCATCTATTGCTCCATCCTTACTGTTTAACAAATAGACATAACAATACCTAGTGCAATCGTCAATAAAAGTTATACAATACTTTTCCACCACAAGATGGTGTTGACTTCATATTACAAGTGTCAATGTGGATTAAGTCCAATGGATTGGAATTCCTTTCAACGAACTTATACGGATACTTAGCATACTTTGATTCCACACACGTTTGGCATTTTGATTTATTGCACCCAAAGTTTGGAAAAACTTCTAAGTTAATAAGTTTTTTCAAGGTTTTATACTTGATATGTCCTAAACGACTATGCCACAAATTATTTGACTCTAGCAAGTAAGAAGAAGCCTCAACTTTCTTTATTTCAACAATCATTACATAAAGTTTGAAAAGACCCTCATTGAGGTAGCCCTTTTTTACACATGTTTTATTCTTGCTTATTACAATTTTCTCCAATACAAACATACACTTCAACCCATTTTTAGTGAGAAGTGTTGTCGATACTAAGTTTTTTCTATTAGTAGGAACATGGAGAACATTGTTGAGAGTCACTTTTGGAAATATCTTTCCACTTCTTTCAACCTTGGTTGTTGTATTATTTTTCATGAAGATCACTTCTTTGGGACCAACGGGATCATAAGTAGCAAAAGCTTCTTCGTTCGCACAAACATGTCGAGTGACTCCTAAATTAAACCACCATTCATTTGGATATCCAACTAAATTTCTTTTAGTGATCATATCATAAAGATTTTCAATCTTTCTAGCTGTTTCCAACATGTTTATCTAATATCTTTTCTTGTTCTTATTTAGAACTTGACTATTTGAGCTTTGTGGTCAACATCACTAAAAATGTAGCAATTGCCTTTGAACATTTTCTTATTCTGCTCTTTCTCTTGTCCAGAATAATTCTTCATTTTCTTATCATTTAGAGCATCATCCTTAACAGGATTTGCAACCATCATTGATGATTTTTCATTCAACTCATTATCCTTGTCTGTCTTGGAATGACTCATAAGATCTTTCAAACCAGACAATTGATTTCCAATTTTTTTTTTAAAGAATATGATGATCTATACTTGTGAACATTTGCATTGCAAGTTTGGCTAGTCAAAATGACATCATTTGCTGTCATTCTTTAAAGTTCACACCAAAATATTTTTCTAATTTCTCTGTCATTCTCATTGCTAGAGCAATACCTGAACGACTTAATGATGCAACATTCATTGCCATTGGGGCAACACCCTTCACAACCAAATCAATTTATTGTTCAGTTTCATTCGTCATTTTTCAGTCAGTCTTTGGCATACTCTTTAGTATTTCAGAATACTAACAATAAAGAATTTAATCTTTAGCCAACTTGTTTCTAGTCAATGATGATATTTTTAGATCTTCAAAACATCAACTGAATAAACTATGAAACATGACTATATTTTTATGACTTCAATCATATTGAAATTCAAACAGAGTGAAATTCCACTGATTTTAAACTCCAAAAACCAATACAGAGATTTTAATGAATCGGTGAAATTTTTATATTCTTCGAATCAAATTCTCATACTGATTTCTCGATTG
>NC_061121.1:213947213-213952250 GCF_002878395.1 Capsicum annuum
GTTGAAAGAACACATCTCTTGAGAGAGAGGGTCTCTAGGCCTAAACTAGGACATGAACAAGTGTGGATTCACTTGTGATTGTGTATTGCTTGGAAACGTTAGTGCTTGAGTGGTGGAATCCCTCTTGTGTCACGTAAGAGTGTGGTGTTGCTATTGTAAGTCTTAGGGGTCTTTAGACTTAATACATCTTTGGGTTCTTAACCTTGTAATAGTGTATGTATCACTTCCTATCTTTACATATCATGTACTAGTTGTGCGTTCTAGTGAACTGTTTGGTTCTTGTTGTTCTTGTAATCTTGTAACCGTTGGATTTTTGTTATTGTAGTGTTGATTCTCTTGTTATTGTTGTTTATCTCTTGTTGTTGTTAGTTCTTTGGTGTCATTTACACCTTGTTTCCTGATGTTATTGGAACCGAGATTTGGTGTTTGTTGAGCTCTCGGGTTACCCTTTATTTGTGGACTATTTTGGCTTGTTTTTGATACGTACCAAATTTGTATCGTATCATTATCACTATGTGATCATCATCAAGGAACATAACAGCTTCTAAAGATGAGGAATGTGTACTGTTGAGTGGTAAGAAACCTGAATAAACTGGTTTCTGAAACATCACTGCAGAATCTAGTAATGTATCTGCAAACACAGGTTGTTTTGTAGTACTTTTCATGTCTGCAAAAGGGAACCTATCTTCTTTAAAGATTACATCCCTACTGACAAAACATGATCTATTCTCAGATCAAAGAGAATATATCCTTTTTGTGTGTTCCCATATGAACTGCTGACCTTGATCTAGGCATCAGTTTGTCATATTCAGTTAGGTTCTTTGCAAAGCACATGCAACTTAGGCTTCTTAAGTGAGACACATCAAGTTTACAACCATACAATTTTTCATAAGGTGTTTAATGACTAATCACTCTACTAGGTAATTTGTTTATAATATAAGCTACAACTAAAACACAATGCCCCCAATGTCTAAGAGGTATTTTTTCTTGGAATCTCAAAGCTCTGGTCATCTCAAGGATATGTCTATGTTTTCTCTCAGCAACACCATTTTGCAGGGGAGTGTAAGGACAATACCTCTGATGGACTATTCCTAACCTTTTGAATAGTGCATCACATATGGTATTAATTAATTTTGTCCCATTATCAGATTTCAATATTTTCACATTATTATCAAACTGAGTTTTAACAAACTACAAGAAAACTTGAAGAGATATACAAACATCTGATTTATTTCTTAGCAAGAACAACCAAGTCATCCTTGAATAATCATCCACAATCGTAATGAAATATTTGTGATCATTAAAAGTAGGAGTATTATAAGGACCCAAAGGTCAACATGAATCAAATCAAAACAAGCACCACTTTTGATACTGCTTGAAGGTAACTGATTTCTAGTTTGTTTAGCATAAAGACAAACTAAGCACTTGGATACTTGCCACAAACTTTGCTTAGGAATATCAAACATTCTAGACAATACTACATGGGAAACATGCCCTAGTCTTTGATGCCATAGCTCTATAGATGACTTCTTTGTGCAGTTTGATGTCACACCTTTAACAATAAATACTAAATTCTTGTTATTCTTTTGATTTAACTGAGTCAATAAGAGATACAACCCTTCTTCCTCTTTACTAACTTTCTTCACCTTCTTACTGTAAAGCTCCTGGAAAATACAAAATTAAGGGAAGAAGGTAACTGAATAACCTAGTTTCTTAGTGACTTGACTCACAGATAGAAATTATATCTAAATTGAGAAATATGAAACACATTGGTAATTAAGCTCCTAACTAATAAAGCACTCGAACCAACATGTGTAACTTTGGTAGAATCACCATTAAGAAGATATACATGCTTAGGTGAATCAAGCATAGAGATATACTCTTTAGTCAACATATCTAGACTAGACACCATATGAGTAGCTACATCAGTATCAATAATCCATATCTCACTATTGTCAGAAGCAAGTAACGCTTTACCTACAGTGGTTGCAATATTACATTCAATAGCAGTACTAGATGATCCTGATCTTTGTTCAAACACTTGAGAATGTGATCATACTGTTCTTTAGGAAATGTACAACCCTAAAGCAGTTGCTTCACATCATTTTTGCTTGAAATACTAAGGAACAACCAGTAGTAGTAAATAATGTGCAATATCATTTTCAGTTTGAGATACTAAGGAACAACCAGTAACAATAGATAATGGCACATTGGTGTTCATGCCATAGGAAAAGTTAGCTTGAACTTGTTGATTCTGACAAGTAGAGTTGTTGTGCTCATTTGCACTATATACAGAATTGATAGCTTGATTTTTCTTTGTAGACTTGAAATCTGGTGGATATCCCACCAACTTATAATATAACTCCTTTTTATGTCCTTTACACTTGCAAAAATCATGCACTAGAGGAAGGTTCTTTTTATACTTCTGATGAAAACTTGAGCTATTATTAACCTTGGAATACATAGCTATTAACTCAATATCAGCAAAATTCATCCCAAGATTGCTGACACTAGACAACCCAACTTTTTGTCCTTCATCCCCAACGACCAAAGCATATGCCTGATTCATACTAGATAAGGGACCATCACGAATTTGGCTTCTAGCTTGATGATAAGACTCATTTAAACCCATTAAGAACTGATATAACTTCTACCTGTTCTTGTGAGAGACAAAGCTCTTGGACTTATCATAATTACAACAGGGAGAAGGCACTAAAGCCTCAAATTCACCCCACAAATTTTTAAGTCTAGTATAGTATATAGAAACAAAAGTAGTTCCTTGATGTAAAGAGATAATATCTTTATGGAGACTGTAGGTTCTTGACCCATCAACTATCAAATCTTTCTTTCAATTCAGCCCAAACACTTAATGCACTTGTAAGAAATGCAATTCCACCAAGTAAACTCTTATAGACAGAGTGTATTAACCAGGACAGTACAATTGCATTACCCTCTCCCATTGTCTCCAAAGTCCTTCTCCATACATTTCATTGTTGCATGTACCATCTATTAGACCTAACTTGTTTCATCCCAAGAGAGCTAGCTTAATAGATCGATTCCACAATTTTCAACACCAAGCAATTAAAAAGAGATGATTCTTATACCACTTACATCAGTTGGACTAAGAAACAATGGATGGTTATAATCAATACCTTGCCCTGGCAAAAAATTACCATTCACCGACGTAGATCCACACCATTGTTGAGATTTTGAGGAAGATCACTAGTCGTATGATCCTGTGCCATCATGAATCTTCAAATGCCTCAAAATTTTTGTAAAAAGAAAAAACTTTGTCACGAAAGCAACGCAATCCAAGAGAAATCAAAACCGCCACTGAGCTTCAAAAAATTCAGCTGAATTACCAAGCTTCTTGAATTCACTTCGAAAAAGTAGAAACTGTAGGAGAGACTACACAGAGAATGAACTTCTAAGATGACCGACTCTTTGAAGAACCAATCAACAAACAAAAACAAATAAAAAACAACACTGCAATTTCGAATCTGTGAATCAATGGATGATTCTTTGATTCTAGAATTACACCATCTTCGTCATTATTAATGCGAAGAAAGCTTTGATACTATATTCGTAAATGTAATATTGTGATCACAGAAATAAAGAGGACAAAGAAGAAGGAGTTTTCTGTTATTGATCATCTAAAAAACTGGTTTATACACTGCATTATGTGTCTATATATAGACTTTATCACTAAACAACTATAACTAACTATTAGCTAGATACTGACCAAGAAGTTAGTTATAACTACCATAACAAAAAATTGACTTAACAGTCCTCGATACACTCAGCTTAATACAATTACTCCTTCAGCAAGTCTCAACACTATTTAAGTTATAGAGTTCTCCTTCACCTGAAATTTTTTTGTTAAATTTGACCTAAATCGTAACTGGAATTCTTGCTCCACTCCCGCGTAAGGCTCTAAGCTTAAAATTTTTAGGGATCGTTTGGTTCATGAGATGAGAGAGTATCACCTGCGAGGCTTCAACTAGTATAAATTTAATTTAGAATATTTCACATTGTTCCGTCAAACTTGATGTTATTTAATCTATCCCACCTCCTCCATGTAATAGATTAGTCTGAATCAACTTACCCCTTTAAGTTTTGCTTCAAAAAGAATGACTATTTCTTTTTTTGTTTTGAAAACTTTTTGTGTCCAACATTCAATATGACCGCTAGATTAGACGATATTTTTGGTAGATTTCATATATTTTTAATTTAAGATTATAAAATTTGTAATATCTCTTTCTTTTATTAAATTTCGGGTCAAGTCAAAATAGATTATGCGTTTGGCATTGCTTGTAGGGAATATAAAACTACACCCTGGGGTAGGATGATAGCATTGAATAATATTAGCCATTGATGCTTTGACACGTGTCAAGTGATGATTGGTTAAAAGATAACCAATAAAAGATATCTTTGACAATATGGTTAGAACTACCAACAACCGGCTCTAGCCGGTGGTCACGAGTCGTAATCAAAAAGTGGGGTGAACCTTGTGGTGATAGTAAAGTGATGGGGGACCAAGAGGTGACAAGTTGAAAGGTGTACCAAATTTGGAAAATTTTAATTTTGGGAAAAACAAGTGTTTAACGTTAGAGATTTGCCTTAATAGGAAGGACCAATAAAAATCATGCTATTTTGTACTTTCTTCAAAATTAGTAGGTTGTCACCCTACCATAAGGGTGTATTATATGTAATTTTATCTTGTATTTGGTAAGAATCTGTTTTTAAGATTTGAGCCTATGACCTCCTGGTTACATGACAATAACTTTATCAGTACTCCCAAGACTTTCTTTATAATTAGTGCTTCTTCAATTTATCTTTATTTGTCCATATTAATAAAAATTGACATTCAATAATACTTATTCAGTTTGAAAAGTAAATGAATAATTAATTCATTTGTACCAACTCAATAGCTGACAAGTATTGTTGGATGGAGGAAAATTATACTACTTTACTCTATCCGTTCCTTTTTACTTGCCACGGTTGTCTTTTTTAGGGTATGTTTGTTATGAAGGAAAA
>NC_061121.1:213955250-213977918 GCF_002878395.1 Capsicum annuum
TACAATTTGTTACCATTGTTTTGATTTGACAAATTAAGAGGATTAATTAATGTGATGGACATGTCATGGCTTATTTGGTGCCATTGAAGATCGAAACTGAAGGGTCATGTGTGGTGATGGTGATGGTGATGGTGATGAGAAGTCTCTCAACACATGATTAATGCTTTAATTTATTTTGTGTTATATTTTTTTAAAATTTTTTATATTGATAGTATTCATATTAATTTATGTGCATCTCAATTGATTCATCAAGTACAAAATAATTATACCGAGCGACTTAATTAGATAGCGGTGGCTATGAGCTTCAAGTTCATTACACGTATTTCTAATCTCTTTGTTCGTAATGTTTTTGGACTAAATTTTGAATGTAGGAACTAAAATAAAAATTTGAATTAATGAACTAAAACTCTGGATTTTTGAGTTAAAAAAACAAAAAAGTAAGGAAGGCAAGAATGAAAAAAAGAATATCTTTTTTTTTTTTTTTTTTTTTTTTTTTTAAAAAAAAAGTTAAACTCAACAAGAATGATTAGTTGCACATCTAAACTATTCAAAAATTTCTCTAACTGTTGTGGCCCTGGCTTTGAAGATGCAGCTACATTTTTCAAATCAATTCAACGAGAGCTTGGTAGCCAGTGTGATAGATGATTGAATATTAAAACTACACCAAATGTCATATTATTATAGTCCATAACTCAATATATTCCTTTATGTTATATTACTTCATATTATTAGAAATAGTTAAATCAGATTGTTTTTCAACAACAACATCCTAGTGTAGCCCATAAATGGGATCTGGGAAAAGAAGAATATACGCCAGACCTTATCTCTACCTCACAGAAGATAGAGAGGGTGTTTCCAATAGACGCTTAGTCCAATAGTCTTAAAAAGGTACTACAAATATGGAAGCAATCATAATATAAACTAATCGAAATGAAAAATGCTAATTAAAAATGTAATAATGCAATCATCGACACACAAAATACTAGTGACAGTTGAGATTAAAGATTAAGGAATTACAAGCACAATGCTAATAATACAGAAAATACGGGAGGTAATGACCATCAAGCCTATCTCACAGGGAAATGAGAGAATGTTCAACTACTAGCTAATCTTCTATCCTAATACACAACCTCTAAACTCTTATCTAGTGTTATATCCTCGTAAGTAAGGTCAAAATGGACCAAGTCCTGTCTAATCACTCCCCCCAATACTTTTTCAATCTGACTCTACCTCCCCCGACACCCGTCACTGCCAACCGCTCACACTACCTCACTCGAACACCTACACTTTTTTTCCTCACATGATGAATCAGGTCCTACCTAATCATAATTGTCTTAAATTATCTGTTAATTACAAAATTAAGATAGAATTATTTACAAATTTCTACTTATCATTACAATATTTTTTTGACGATGTATACAAGTTTGCAAAGTTTCAAAAGAGTTTCTTAAGGAGTATGTTGGGCTTAGCTAGCTCATAGATAATCTTACTTGCATGGTGTGATATTGTCTGCTTTTGAGTCGACATAGTTTTCCTTAAAAGGTCTCACACCATTAAGAGATGCCTATATGTTATATGTAGTTTTTCAATCTTTTCCGCTACAAATATGGTACTTTTGTTCGCACAACAACAATCTCACTGTGACACCCTAGGTTCTACGAGGTCCAAAAACTAGCTTAAACGAGCCTGCATAACCCCTATCTTGAGCATGAAACACTTCGGGATGAGTTTAGGTTCATTGGGGGAAGGTTTGGAACCAAAAAGAGGTTGTGCGCTGCGAAGGGGGTGATTTGCTTTGGTTTTGCGCCCCGATGGAGTTCACAAAGGCTTGTAGACACGTAATTTTGCCCCTCCCAAAAGTCAATTTTACTCATTTGACTCACCTTAGTATACACCTCACCTCATTTCATAAGTCTTCCATAAAAAGACAAAAAAATAACTAACCTAACAAAAAAGATATCCACCCCATCCCGATACACTTCCCACCTTACCCACCCCTACTCCACATACCCCAAACCCCTATCACGTTTTTCCCTCACAACAAAAAGTCATAATAAAATTGACACACAGGGCTTGACTCTCACAGTATACACACATAGAGAATGTTCACACATAATGGATAATTCTCACTGACAATACACTCTAACCAAGACACACAACAATACAACCCCCCCCCCATCCATATACACACACAACAATAAATAATAGAGAGGGGGTCTTCTCCATTTCGATGGATTCAACACACGTTGAGTAATAAAATTGAAAAAAAAACAAAGTATAAAATAGTGAAGGAGAGAGTAGAAAATAGTGAGGAAAAAAGTGAGAAATAAAAAGAGATCGAGAGGGAAAAACATTGAGTAAAAAAGGAATTGATAGTGAAAATTAGAGGAGAAAATAGAGAGAAGAATGGGAGAGAAACCAATTCACACTACTCTAATTTTCTGACAGAGTTTTCATCAGAATCGCCATCTCACTAGTGAAATAGGAAAACCCAATCAAAATTTGGACAGTCGCGATCATCATTTCAGTTTTTCGATAAAACACACCGGAAAACAGCATAAACCGACTCCTATTTCTATCTTCTGATTGAAAACTCACCGAAAATAGCAACGACCAGTCGATCTCATATCAAACCACATCAAAAAATAACTTGGTTTGGGAAAAATAGAGTTTTGATCGAAGTGTTAAGCTGGGATTTGTATTGAGTTTGAGTCGAGGTTATCGAAAGCAGATTTTTCCTTTTAATCGAACAATACTTTGATTCTGAAATCTTCTTTTAAGGTCCAATTTCCAACTCTTTCCTTAATTTTTACGTGATTGTGGTTGTGATTTGATATCGTTATTCTATTTGCTGGGTGTTTTTTGCTTGATGTTTTTTGGTAGTGAATAATTAATCTTGATGGTACAAATTTGATGACCATGTGGACTTGGATAACTAATTTCACGTAGGAAGTTTGTGTTAAAAATGAATTTGGAGCAGGAATTAAAAAATTGATAAAGGTGAATATTAGTTATTTTGATTCATTGATAGTTGTTTAATTCAGAATAAACATCGATTTTGTTGAACACGATAGTATCATGCGTAGGTTGAGAATCGATAGGCAAATCTTAGGTTTTGGGTAGGCAAATCGTAGGTTTCTATATTATCAAATTGTGGATGTTTGTTTCCAATGATTTTTTTTTTTTTAACGCATTTTTATCAAATGTATTTATTCGTTGGGTAATGCCCTGAGATCACTTGTATATATTTATTGAGGAGTGCCCCACGACACTCTATATTCGGAAAATCTATCATGATCAAGGCCCAAGGCATCGAGTAAAGCATAGTTAGGGTAATTAGCATAATTTAGGTTTTCATTTCAGCATTTTTTTTTTATTTTGGTTAGTAATAAATTGGACTGGACACTATTTTTGGAGTTTTGACTGTTTGATTGTTTGTTTTCTTGATGTGTGTTTTATTTATTTTATGCATTTCATAGTGTCGTACTAGTCGATATACTTTACGAATCGACCGTGGTCGAGCCATGGGATCGAGGAATGCCTAACACCTTCTCCTCGATCAATAGAATTTCTTAACTGAAATCTTTGTTCGTGGATCATTTTTTAAAGAGTCAAAAATTATTTTGAAAAAGAATTTTCAAAGGTGACTTGACACACCAGATTTATGCTAAGTGGCGACTCTGAGTTTAATTGTAAATTTTTTTTTCTCAAAATAAATTTTTAATTTTAGTCACTTTGATTAATAAAACCCTTTTCGAACTTAAAATCAATTCTTATTGTTGAGTTGTATCGACTTAGTTTGATACTATAGGTGTATTAACATTTGTTTGTGTTATCGTTTTATAATTGTCGGATGTTTACGTGCTATGTGTTTATAGCTTTTCTTATCTTTTTATATCTGTCATCATATGCATTGTCCTAAGTCATTTTTTTCGTAACAAGTCCATAGTACACAATGTGTGCACGAACCTTCGTTGATTCATTCTTATTTTAGGAGGGAGAGTCGCCGGCTGGTATGGAGTGGGTGGAAAACTATTATAATCACTATCGACCATATGCTTCCCCTAACGACCTAGTTAGTTGAATCCAACCTAGGTCAGCCTTTTAGGTCATTCTTATTTGCATCATGCTGTGACCTAGTAGGACCCGCCTGGTCCTTTGTAGGAGGCTCAGTCCTAAAGCATCTCTACATGCTAATTATTACATCTTTGAGGATAACATGATCATTTGAAAGACTGATTTGGTTAAGCATGTGCTATGATTAAGGAAAAAGTGTGTTTAGGCAAGGAAAAATTCTCAAGAAAACAAAAACAAGTTAAAGAAAAGAGTTTCATAGTTTATAGGAGTTCTTTATGATTTTTGTTTTTTACAATCAAAATTCAAAAAGATTTTTTTACCTTTTGCACTCATTTTTTCAAAAAACAAAACATCAAAAAGATTTTTTCCTTTATTTTCTTCAGCGTGCTTTTATAACTTGAAATGTCAAAAAAAAATTGTTTGTTTGGAGCTTTATACATTTTTATATAGAAAAATTCAAAAAGATTTTGTTTTAAGATTTTGTACCTTTTATATAATGAAAAGGCCAAAAAGATTTTTTATTTAGTGTCTTTATATTTTTCTATGTCGAAAATTCAAACAACATATATTATTTCTGTTGGTGCTTTATTTTTGAACAATTTCATTTGAAAATACAAAAATATTTTTCTTTCGCAGTTGTTGATGTCATTTCTTTATGTGTCAAACTGAAAACTAAAAAAAAAGATTTTATTAGTGCTTTTTTAATGTCTGTTTTGGTCATGTCCCTTGAATCATGGTTTATCTATTAGTTATTGTTTAATTATTCAATCTGGAAAAACTACACACACCTGAATCTCCTCTCTCGGGAGTGAGATATGTAGGCAGCCGTTCTTGGCTTCGGTGATTTATTTAAAAAGTTCAAAAAGATTTCTTCACATTTAATTCAGTGTAGGTGTTTCATATATATCTTTAAAAGAAAATGCAAAAAAGAATTTTTCTTCAATAAATTTTAGGTTTTATTTTCGTATAAAACTCAAAATCGAAAACCTAAAAAGATTTTTCTTTGGTAATCATTGGTTTCATTTTGCATAGGAATTATTAAAGCTAAAAAATTCAAAAAGATTTTTGTCTCCTTTTGAAAATTTGTTATCTTCCGTTCCTCTAAAATGAAATGAAGAAAAAAAAAGAAAAAGGGTTTGCTTGGTCATTTTTTGTCAAAAATTCATGAACTACGCACATCTGATTCTTCTCTATAAGGGGTGATATACGTAGGCATCCTTCTAGGATTCGATGATCTTTTCAAAAAAAAAAAAGAGATTCTGAAAAGGTGTTGAACTAACACATTTGTTATTTCTATTATTCAGTCAGTTTAACATGGTTGGTTTGTGACATTCTGAATACCCAAGTTGTTATCATTGATCAGACACAGAGTTCGGAGAATGAGAATTTATGACCTAATAAAGAGATTCTGAAATTAAGGCAACAAATGATTGAAATGCATCGAGCTTGGACTAATATGTTGCCTGTTCATCCATTTCCCACTGATAATCTAAAATATCCTTCTAGTTTGCCTCTAGTGTCACATGAACAATTTCCCATTTTTGTTGACATGTCACAATATGCATTAGGATTTACTCCGGGGCAACATCATCCCAACACTTCCACTATTCATTTCCTAGCCTCTCAACACAAAACTACCACATACTCGGCTCTACTTGAAATTCCTATTTTTGTGGCTTCACCCCCACATTGAAGCTCCTACTTCTGATGTTTATCCAATGGCTGCGCTTCCCCACTCTTCAAATGATCTTGTATTGAATTTTTCTGGTAATCAACATTATGCTCTTGATCCCATAATTCAGTTGACTAATCCTTATGGCTACACCTAATCGCCTGAATTTTCTCTTGACACTGAGAAGCCTGTTATGATAGGAGAACAAGAAGAATTAGCTAGAAAAATGCAAAGTTTAAAACTGGCTATGAAGAACTTGCATGGATTTTGGGGGTGCAAAAGTGTTTCATATAAGGACTTATGCATATTTCAAAGTGTTAACCTCCCCCTTGGCTTTAAGATGCCAAATTTTGAGAAGTATGATGGACACGGTGATCCCATAGCATATTTGTAGCATTATTTCAATCAATTGAGGGGAGCTGGAGGGAAAGAAGAATTGCTTATAACTTATTTTGGAGAAATCCTAGCAGGTTTAGCCTCTGAATGGTTTGTTGATCAAGATATTGTTAAGTGGAATAGTAGGGATGATATAGCTAATAAATTTGTGCAACAATTTTAATACAATATTGACTTGGTCCTTGATGAAAAGTCCTTGACCAACATGACAAAGAAGAGTGTTAAAAGTTTTAGAGAAAATCCCATCAGATAGTGTGAACAAGCTGCAAGGGTGAAACCACTAATGAAAGAAAACAAGATGGTGGAGGTATTTATTTAAGCACATAATGAAATAGACTTTTAGCAGCTGCTGCCGATATTAGGAAAGTCATTTATTAAGGTCATTAAATAGGGGAGATGATAGAGGATGAGATTAAGACCGGTCGCATTATGAATCTTGCAGCATTGAAAACAACTACCTAGGTAATTCAAAATGGTTTGGGAATTATTGGAGGGAATAAGAATAAGAAAGATGCGGCTGTTGTTATACTTGGAGCACGTGCACATCCAAGAAGGTCACCTCGTAATTACCCTCAGTCTCAAGTCCAAGTTTATACCCAATCTCCTTATAATCACTCCAAACATCACTATCCTCCCTAAAGCCTATTATACTCTATTCCCCCAACTCCATATCCAGTAAACAATGCACGACCATATGTTCAAACCCCTTCTTATAAACAATGGCGTGCACCAACTCCTAAAAATCATCCTCTAACTCCACAAACATACCAAAGCCCTTCTAGGTCCGATTTTTGATCCAAGCCAAACAATGAAAAGAAGCAGAAGACTAGGGGATAGTTTCACACCAATTGGAGAATCGTATGCCAGTTTGCTTTAAAGATTGATACAATGGGGTATGATCACTCCTCTTCTTGGGTATACTTTTTATCCACATTCAAGAAATTTTAATCCTAATGTACGATGTGCATATCCTTCTGATATTCATGTCACGGTATTGAAGATTGACATGCTTTGAAAAGAGAAATAAAAAATATGATTCAAGATAAATCAATTATGGTGCAGGACGTTGATAGTAGTGAAAGTTCTAGTTATGATAATGTGAAAATCAGTGGCTAAGATTTCAAGCTCAACAATCGGAAAGCCACTCCCCTCATTACTAAGAAGGATTGGTGGTTCTTTATGTTGTTTTTCTTTTAGCTTGCCGAATTATTTCAGGATTGTAGTTTGGGATTCATCTTATTTTATTTCTTTATTTTCTTTGTTCAAACACTTCTATCTTTCCTTTTAATGAAATGTAGTGTCTTTTGCTGTTTTTTTTATTTTATGATATTTTTTTGTCTTCTTTACATTATTGATTTTATGATTGGTTCTAGTAATATGGCATGCTCGTGAAATTTTTAGCCAGATCTTAAAATTCAGTTTAATCATGAGGCATTGAATCAAAATGTTAATGTTAGAAAAAGAGCATCTGAGAGAGAAGATAAAGGTTTGCAACAAGAGCATCCGAAACAAAGATGAATGGGATGAGCGCTGGAGCAGATGCATGGAAAGTCAAGTTCCACAAGCCACGACTATGTTTTTAACTAACAAAGTTTTCTTTGTATGAAATAGGAACACATGTTATCTTTAAATCAAGGGCTTTAGAGCCTAATTATCAAAGGCTGCAATTCCTCACTTCTGCAAATACAAGAGGCAATATTACTACACAATTCCTCTTTGGCTGGGTATTTCAATTTTATTTGTTAGGTGATGCACTTCCTAATTTGAACCTTTATTTCTAGAAGATACACTTTCTAGTTTGAATTTCTCACTTTAATTCTTAGGAGACACACTTCCTAGCCTTGATCATTTAATTTTACTCTCAAGAGATGCATTTATTGGTTAGAGTCTTGATTCACCTTTGCAATACATTTTGCAAGTAGTTGTGATTAGGTCTGACACCTGCAAAAGTTTTTGGATACTAAACTAGGGTAAAATAATTTCATTCATGTTGTTTGAAACTTCACTTTAGGATCTTCCTGAAATATGAGACTTTATGTTTTGAAAAATGATATTTCTCTTTATCATAACCTTTGTTTAAGATAATGTTCGTTCTAGTTTGATTTTGATTTCAAGAGCCCGCTTGGAGAACAGGGTAATAAAATAGCAAGTTAAAAGTTCTCCTGGAGAATAGGGTGACGAAATCGCAAGTCAAGAGCCCTCCTAGATAATAAGGTGATGAAATTGCTAGTCAAGAGCCCGCCTAGAGAATAGGGTGATGAAATAGCAAGCCAGGAGCCCACCTGAAAAATAGGGTGATTAAATAGAAAGTCAGGAGCCTGTCTAGAGAATAGGGTGATGAAATTGGAAGTCAGAAGCCTGCTTGGAGAAGAGGGTGATGAAATTACAAGTCAAGAGCCCTCCTGGAGAATAGGTTGATGAAATAGCAAGTTCAGAGCCCGCATGAAAAATAGGGTGATGAAATAACAAACTAGGATCCCACTACAATAATAGGGTGATGAAATTGTAAGTCAGGAGCCCTCCTGGAGAATAGGGTGATGAAATAGCAAGTCAGGAGCCCGCCTAAAAAATCGGATGATGAAATAGCAAGTCAGGAGCCCACTTGGAAAATAGGATGATAAAATTGCAAGTTAGAAGCCCGCCTGGAGAAAAGGGTGATGAAATTGCAAGTCAGCTTCCCGCCTGAAGAATAGGGTGATGAAATAGCAAGTCAGGGTCCTGCCTGTAGAATAGGGTGATAAAATTTCAAGTCGGGATCCCTCCCAGAGAATAGGGTAATGAAATACCAAACTAGGAGTCTGCCTGGAAAACAGGGTGAAGAAATTGAGAGTCAAGATTCCACCTGGAGAATGGGGTGAAGAAATTGCAAGTCAGGAGCCCACTTGAATAATATGGTGAAGATTTTCAAGTTCAAGTTCAAATTCAGAAGTACCACTTCCAGAACTTATTCAATTTTTAAGTTCAACTCCAATACCAGATTTTGTATGGAGAAAGAATTATTCTCAAGTTCAACCCAAAGAAGACCCAACCTTTTATCACTTATGAAAGCATTGAAGACTCAAGTCAAGAGTCAAGAATAGTTGCATAGATAGGACTTTTGTAATTTTATTTATCTTTTTAACTTATAATTTTAATTTTTGATGCAATGATAGAGTCATGGACTAGAACCTCCACAAGACCTCATTTGACTCTCCAACCTTGTATAGTCTCTCTCCTTTTCAACCTAAAAATTATATGTGACTTGATCCCCACATAATCTGGGATAGGTAGGACACCCAATATCAAGATTCAGTTGCACTCGGTCCTTCTGTTTCTTCCTTTTGAATAATGGATGGGTCCAAATTTCATCTTGTTGTCTACGTCTTTATCTGTAAACACTTTATGTTCATAAACAAAGAGGGGCATGATGTGGATACGTAATTTTGCTCCTCCCAGAAGTTAATTTTACCCATTTAACTCACCTTACTATACACCTACCTTATTTCATAATTCTTCTATACCACACATAACTTAACCTAGCAAAAAAGATACCCACCTCATCCCTATACACTCCCCATCTTACCCACCTCCTACCCCACATACCTCAAACCCCGATCATGTTTTTCCCTCATCACCAAAAATCCATAACAGAATTGACACACAGAGATTGACTCTCATAGCATATACATACAGAGAACATTCACACAGACCGAACAATTCTCAATAACAATACACTTTAACTGAGACACACAATGATGTACACACATTCATCCATATACACACACAACAAAAAATAATAGAGAACGGGTATTCTCCATTTTGATGGATTCAACACTCACACAGTAATAGAATTGAAAGAAAAATAGAGTATAAAATAGTGAAGGAGGAAGTAGAAACCAGTAAGGAAAAATATGAGAAAAAGAGAGAGTAATCGAGAAAAGAAGAAGAGATCAAGAAATAAAGAGAGATCAAGAAATAGAGGGAGATCCAGAGGAAAAAACAATGAGTAAAAAGGAAAATGAGAGTGAAAATCAGAGGAGAACAGAGAGAATGACTGAGTAAAGAATGGGAGAGAAACCAGTTTGCACTACTCTAATTTTTCGGTAAAATTTTTTGTCGGAATCGCCATCTAACTAGTGAAATCAGAAAACCCAACCAAAATTCATGCAGTTGCGACCCCCATTTCAAATTTCCAGTGAAACCCATTGGAAAATAGCATAAACCAACTCCTATTTCCAGCTTTCGATTGAAAACCCATCAAAAATAGCAACAGCCAGTCGATCCTACGCCAAAGCACATACAAAAATAACTAGGTTTGGGCAAAATTAAGTTCGGGTCAATGTGTTGATTTGAGATTCGTATTGAGGTTGAGTCGAGGTTATTAGAAGCAAATTTTTCCTGTTAATCGAGCAACAATTTGATTTCAAAAGCTTTTTCTAAGGTTCAATTTCCAACTCTTTCCTTGATTTTTATGTGATTGTGTTTGTGATTTGATATTGTTATTCTATTTGTTGGGTGATTTTTGCTTATTGTTTGTTTAAAGTGAACAATTGATCTTGATGATACAAATTTAATGACCATCTGGATTTGGATAACTAATTCCACCCAGGGATTTTATGTTAAAAATGAATTTGGGGCGGGAATTGAAAAATGGATGATTTTTTCATTCAGAATAAACATCGATTTTGTTGAACGTGATAGTATGATGTGTAGGTTGAAAATTGATAGGCAAATCATAGGTTTTGGGTAGGCAAATTATAGTTTTTTATATTATCAAATGTGTGGATGTTTGTTTCAAATGATTTCTTTTTATTTTATTTTAACACATTTTTATCAAATGTATTTACTCTCTCGAGAATGCCCTGAGGTCACATGTATATATGTATCGGGGAATGCCCCATGACACTCTGTATTTGGAAGACCGATCGTGATCAAGGCTCGAGGCATCGGTTAAAGCATAGTTTGAGTAATTAGAATAATTTAGGTTTTTATTTCAACATTTTTATTTTGGTTATTAATAAATTGGACTGGACACTGCTTTTGGAGTTTTGACTATTTGATTGTTTATTTTCTAGTTGTGTGTTTTATTTCTTTTATGTATTTTATAGTGTCTTACTAGCCGATATACTCTACGTAGCGACCGTGGCCAAACCACAGGACCAAGGGATGCGTAACACCTTTTCCTCGGTCAATAGAATTTCGTAATCGAAATTTTTTGTTTGTGGATCAATATTTAAAGAGCCAAAAATCTTTTTGAAAAAGGATTTCCAAAGGTGACTTGACACACTAGATTTATGCCAAGTGGACACTCTGATTTTAATAGTAAAAAATCTTTTTTCAAAATAAATTTTTATTTTTAGTCACTTTGATAAATATAACCCTTTTTGAACTTAAAATAAATTGTTTTTTTAGTTAAAATAAGGGTGTGACAGGGTTCATTGCCTCAACTTTGTTAAAATAAAGGTGTGACAAGGTTCACTGCCTCGGCTTTGCGTTGGGCTTCACGCCGTGAAGCTGATGCTTTGTGTTGAGCATCACGCCGTAGACCTGGGGGTTTGCCTTCGGCTTCGCACTGTGAACCTCCCTTCTTTCATCAACAGGACTTTATTTTAAATGTATTTAAAAGTTATTTTGGTCATTTTACATCCTATAAATCTTCCAATCTTTACATAACTCATTTGTAAGTCCAATCATCCAATCATCGTTATTCATTCCAAATCTTAAGTTAAAAGGCAGTACTGTTAGGGTTTAAGCTTGGGGTTTCTCTCCTTTCTATTTTCAAAGGGTTTCTCTTTAATTAAGGCATGTATCTCTTCCCTAAACTTCTTTTATATAAAAGCATATGTTTCATGAGTTTTCATGTGGATTTTAATTTGGGTTGAGTGTTTTGGATTGATTGTTACTTGAATTGGATTTCCATGGTTTTAATGTTATTGTTTATATTTTATTGATATATTTTGAAACCTATTGTGTGCATGGGTATGGTGAATGGGATGGGGTTGAGGCATTGCCCCAAATTAATGATTTTGTTTAGGAAATTGTGTTGCCCCAACCCACTTGCATAATTGGCTTTGGAATATGGATAATCACATGATTTGGCTCACCCCCCCTAAACTATTTCATTGCATAAATGGTTAAATGGATAAATGTGATTTTGAAAGGCTTTGTTGGTCATGTGTTGAATTATTTATAAACTACGGGGGGAGGCATTCCCCCAAGTTAATTTTTATAAACTACGGGGTCGAGACACTCCCCCAAATTTGATTTGATAAATCACGGGGGTCAGGTCATTCCCCCAAGGTGATGAATAATTGGAATGAGATGATGATATTAGCTTACAAACGTAATTGGTATGGTGATACCAATGATATATATCGTAATGGATGATTCTTGGTTAATGAATGGGAATGTGTTGACACGACCCAAACCAAGGCCTTATCATAATGTGCATCCCAAGACCAACCAGGATTGGGGACCACCCTCATTACCTAAACCAACCTCCAAATACACATACCCTAAGTCGGATGAATTTCAAACATATAACAAGATAGCATAAATGTACTAATCTAGACTCTAGGATAGGTCCATAACCGTGACCAACCCAAGCAAGTCCACCCATCCAGTACCCAACCAATTACCATACCAAAACCAAAATAATAACTAAGTTCCTATCCATAACACAACATAAAAGGATGAAACAATCATAAATTAAGTCAAACGGTATTAGCCCCAATACTAGTGCTAATACTATGGCTGACACCAATACCGACACCGCTCATTCCAACCCATAGTAGTTCCATAAAGCCTTTAATCGAAAGTAAAAAAATATTTGATTGGGATATACCCCCAACCATAGCCAAAACTAATGTCTGTTAAATAATCAGAGTAAGTAAAGACATCCATGATATGTAATGGAGCCTTCTGATCACAGGTCAGGAGGAATAGAATGGTCGTTTCCTGCGTTGCATGAGGATACAACCGCCCGAATACGAGTTAATGGGAGAACGTTAGCAAGTACTCAGGATAAGGATAAAATAATGCCAACCTTTAAACTAAGTAAACCAACCATATGCATTCACAACCATACACATACACACACACACACACACACATATATATATAACCATTCAATGAAGAGGAACCAAGTTTAGCATGCATTTAAAACCATTTACTAGAGTATATAGAGCTTAATCGGCCTAGAACCACCCATGAGCTATATGGGTCTAGGGTAACCCTCTGAATGTGCCATGATATGTATAGCCATATGAACCGGAGATACCATAGAAGTAAGGGATTACATAGTACCATTCACTCTCCATGGTACATATATACAATTGTAACTTAGGGGATTCCCATCTACTTCATATGGTCAACATGACCAAATCCTTATGCTAACAAACATGAGTTCCCTGTGTCCGTCCAGTGGACTCACACCTTCACGGTTAGCTATCACACCCCGCCATTATTGTCCAATTAAAAACCATTGCCACCTAACAAGGACCACCATTTCATTTGTTATTAACCAAGTCTATAAGTAGTGGTATCGTCACACCGACTATAGTTTGCAAGCAATGTCCTTAGCCAACCTTTCATGAATAAGGGATTCCCATGTAGCTATAGATTACATTATTGAGTTGACTTGGTGTATTACCACGTACCCCATAAGTGTTTTATAATTAGGTTAACTTGGAGGATTCCCTTGTACCCCACAAGGAATGTTTAATTAACCATAACCATGACCACCAAACCTTACCATTTAACCAGTCCAAACTATTTAAACCATTTCTTCCATTTAAGGTTCCATTACCAAGTTATACCATACAATAGTTCCATTAAAAGTCCAACAATATAGTAAAAATATAATAGTTCCATTAAAAGTCCAACAATATAGTAAAAGTATTCTCATAGGCATTTTATTCAAACATGTTGGGGCATACTATTTCCAAAACCAAAACCAATTACCAATTAACCATTCCTATGCAACCAATTATCCAAATCACCATTAAAGTATGTAAATCCATAATTAAAACATAGGAAAACCATAACCTAGAATTTATAAACAAAACCCCCAACACATGATTGAAAAACCTAAACCATACAACAATTATGCCTTGAAAACAATTCATAAAATATGCCTTTAGTTGGAACTAACAATGAGGGAGAATTATCTAGCCGTAGATTACGAAAATAATGGAGAGAAATCACCCGTAAAGCCCCAAATTATCCTCTAGATGAAACCTTAGCCTTCCTTTACCCAAGAGCCTTAGAGAGAATTTGAAAGAGATTCTAAGTGCTTAAGATTAGAATATTAGGGTAAATAGTGTCCCAAAAGAGTTATAAGTCATGTGTTCTTAAGAGGTTAAGTGGGGAAATGTCCAGATTACTCCCACTTAAACTGTGTAAAAATCTCGTAGGAGGGTATGGCCACCCTATACAAGTCGTACCCCACCATACGAGTGGTACCCACTACTGTACCCTAGGCCTCTTTTGGACCCCAACACTGTCCAACATATGGCCATCCAAGCCATGTTGTATCCGATCATACGACCTGTACCCTTAACCCGTACCCATCATAGAATGGAATTAAAAGAGGATTTTTACACTATCCACTATACGAACCAATGGTACGAGTCGTACTATATCTTGCAGCTCATGGTAAGCCACTCGTACTCAGATCCAAGTTAAGTCACCCAACATACGACTTGCACCCACCCAAGTCGTACCACACCAAAAACCAATACAACCTATCAACTAATATTGGTTAGCATACGACCAAGAACATACCAGTCATACCCCATTATACGACTAGTACCCCCTAGTCATATGCTATTCAGAAACCAGAAATCCAAGAAATTTCCTAAGATTCCAAAACCCAGGGTATTTTATATGTAAATAGTGTTAATTGGTCTTAATGGGGGGGATGTATACCTTACTGTGGTAGTGTAAGTCCCAGAGAGAATGAACACTAGAAACCACGTTTGTTAGTATTAGGGTCTTGACTACCGTGTGCATAGTTCACACTTATATATATGTATCCTAAAATGTTGTGAGGTAGAGGCATTCCCTGGTCTTCCTTGGATATCTCTGGTTCGTGCGACTAATACGCACTGGGGCCCTTTCAGCAAGGGAAGATGGACCTATATAGCCCGTGGGTGCCTAGATAACGGGATAGCTACACAGTCTGGGCTAATGTTTTAAAGGTCATGCTAAACCTTATTCCCTATCCCAGCAGGTTATATATATGTAATAATTGTATATATGTATATGATTGTGTGTATATGATTTTTGAATGATTTTGGATTGATTCACCATGACATTATTTTATCACTTTCTGGAGTTACATACTAGTCTTTACCCCCTAACTATCCTTAGACACTGTATCCCCACACGATGTAGGATTTGAAGATAATTTTTTTCCTTGCATAGTGATAGGTGATTCCTAGATTGTTCGTGAGTAGGCTTGAAATGGTGAGCCTCCTTCTTTTGAAAGGCCTGTTACTTCATGATTTTATCGATGCCTAGACTAATTTGGATTCCCTTTTTGGCTATAGTCAGGGGCATATCCCGACTTAGGTTATTCTTTGGATATTAGAGGCTTTGTGGATAACTGTGGATTAAGATGTTTGTTAGGATCTTTAGAACCTTGTCTTGGGATACTTATCTTCCTTATATCTATTTTGGATTACTGCCGTTGTCATACTATTTATTGTGTTATGATTGGCTAAGCTAAGGGGGTGGTCTCCGATCCTCAGCGAACTTGAGATACCCATCATGAATAGGCCCTGGTTCGGGTCATGACAAGCTTGGTATAAAATCATGATTCATGGTCATTGGGTGTCCACAAACCGTGTCAAGTAGAGTCTTTTTTATGGGTGTGTAGAGCGTCACACTTATAAGGGATATGATACAAGGCATTTAGGAATATTTTTCTTTCTTGTGATCTATTTTCGGGCTATTGATTCTAGGGTATTGAAATCCCCTCTAATTCCTGTTTGTTCGCATTTCAGATCATTTCTCTCTAAAAATCTGATGCTCATAGAAACTCCTCTGTCCCACCTAAGGATAATGTGGATGGAACTCATCCTACCTATTGATATAGATCTAACTAAGAAATAAGAAATTGAAATGAAAACTATACTAAAGAAACAAGACAAAGCCGAGAACACAATAACAAGAAACAAACTCAAACAAATGCAATAAGTAAAGATAGGTTACTTGACATAAGAATCCACATGAAATAAGAACCTAAGGGTGTATCAAACCATAAGACCCCTAAAACTCAAAGAAACAAACACCTATCTCTTATGTGAACCCAAGAGGTGAATCACTCCACCTTAAGAACCCCCGTTTCTAAGCCAAAGTTCAATACAAGTGATTCTACACTTGCCATAATTACACTTACACAAGAGAAAAGTCTTTTAATGTTCTTTCAATATCCAAAATCAACTAAGAATAAATAAGCCTAATAAGAGGCTATTTATAGTCTACTACATAATAGGTGAAATTACTAAAACACCCTTAATGAAATTACACTCCAAAGCCGCTCCTCGAAAGCCCTTTAATGATGTGGGTCGGCCTATATGTGACACAAGGATCTATATGCATTTGTGGGGTAGCCCATGTGTGTCATTTTGGCCTTCACAATTATTCTTCATCACTTGGAACTCTTGGGTAGGCATCAAGGTAAGCCCCCGAGCGATCTTCCAAACATGGGTTTGCTCTATTGTAAGCTCCAAATGATTTCCCCATGCATGATTTCTTCCCCTGAAAAGCTATGATAGTCATTTGGCTCGTATCATCCTCCCCTTCTTAAAAAGGATTCGACCTCGAATCCACCTTGTAAAATCAAAGAAAGGACAAACAAGCACAACATCCTCATGGCATGAGGGTTAGGGATAGGGTTAGTACAACAAATAACATCATCATGCCAAGGTGGTACACACTTGAAATTTAACCATGAATCCCTTGTTCTAATCATGAAAAGCTTAGAAAGAATGTCACAAAAGAAGTGACTATGACAAGAACCAAGATTTAATGAAACTACAAAGGTCATAATGGAATCAACAATCTCTAAAGGTAAGAATACCTTCCTCTTAGGAGGCAAAATACACAATTGTTTCTTTATCTCTTTAGGAGACCACATAAAGAGTGGTATCTCTAATAGTTCACAAATCCACAAGGGGTTCACAAAGTCAAGTATATGAATGATCCTTGTAGCATTATTGCTCAATCAAGTTGGCCATTCAAGATACTTCCTACTTTCACATAAGGTAAATCCAAGACTAGCATGGACATCATCATAAGCAAAGAATTAGTACAGAAAAGAATTGAACATGAAAGTCTCCTCCAAGGTGATATTATTAAAAGAGATGCTATCGGCCACAAGAATTTTAGCACACAATGCATTCAAGGATGGAGTCAAATCTTTTAGGCACCCCATGATTCTTCCTTTTAGGCAATTCATGTAATACGATGTATATTCAACAAGATTATGAATAGCATCATATGCATAAAGGTAATGTTGAAAGGTACTAAGGATACTATTCTCATCAAAGATGTATTCACAAGTAGGACCACATAAGGAGAGAAAGAGAGATTTCAAGCACATAGGACCTCTCATCTTCAAACAACTTCCTGAGGGAAGAAATTTCATCAATGAAGCTACGCAATTAGGGAGAATAGAGAAACTACTATGCAACAAAACAATCCAAGACAAGTAGTTTTCCCAAGAACTTTGTTTCCCTGTACTAGTGATGTTAAGTATGCCCCCAAGAATCCCACAAGATACCTCACATTGTCCAACCCTATGAAGGTGTCAAGAAGCCTTTAACATCCTTGGATTGTTCCACTCACAAGAATTCAACTTGGCATCCACAAGTTGTGGTCCACACAACTTAAGCTTAAATGTGTCAACTATGGATGCAAGTATATGAATAATACCCTAAAGAGGCAATGACACAAATATATGAATAATACCCCAAAGAGGCAATGACACAAATGCCCTCGGGTCCTCAATCATGAAACTACCTTTGACAAAGGGGTCTCTCACCAAAACCAAGTCCTAAATAAGGGCATCATAAGAATGGAATTCATCTAAATTATTTTCAAGTGGTAACTCGTCCCTTGACCTACAAGTAGTGATACCTTGGTCAAAAATGAAAATATTTTAGGACTCGCTTGGTTCCTTTTATTACTCCCCTTCTTTAGTGAACACTTAACATTGTTGGAAATTCCCCCCATGCACAACTTAGGTCTATCAAGTGGGTTGTAAATCCACAATAAAGACTTTCCATCATAGGGAAGGATACCAACATTAACAATCAAACCTTGCTTATTGTCTTGACCAAGCATCAAGTTGGATGTGAAGAATTTCCATACCCCAATAGGCCACTAGGATTAAATGGGAGAAGTAGCCAAGGAGATGGGTCACAGCTATCCTTTCTTTCCCCTATAGTTCCATTTCCAAAATTAGGCAGACCCTCTATACTACCATCGACAATTTTATGGGCAAAATTATGGTAGAGAAAAGTGTCACTCAAGTCAACTTCAACTAGGGTGTCCTCATGTATGTACTCACTATTAGTTTAAAAATCATTTCCATGAGTATGCTCAACATAGAAAACACATAAGGAAGAAGTAGATGGAATTTCTAAAAAAACACCACCGTCTTTTTTAATGGAGTATTCCTCAAGTAGACACAAACCACCATTAACGTCAAAGGGATCACAACTCAAGTCATCATATAGGTCAAGCACTTCATCCTTAAATTTATAAAACAATGGTGGGGTGTCATACAAATGATAACAATCAAAATCATTTTCAAAAGAACAATCACTAATTGGGTTTATTAAACATTCAAACAAGTCAAAGTCATTATAACCCAATTGATCATTCTTTTCCAAAAGTAAGAGATCAATATCAAGAATGGGATGGTTAGCATAACCTTCACTTAATCTTATATTGTTAATGGATTTCAGGAATAGGATAATATATGAATCTTAGTCATACCATCATTCCTTTTAAACACATCATCTAGCATTTCACTAAGTGTCATGCAAGGAGTGATCTCACCATTTTCATACAAGAAATCTTAATTTGAGAGAAATTTACTATTCAAAAGTAAGGAGTTTGAGCATACAAGTTCACTCTTACAAAGACATATGTCATTCTTGACAACCTTTCCATTCATATGATATCTTTGAGCAAGACTACCAATAAGGACTTCATCACACAATATGCTCAAAGAATCATCTCTATCCTCATGATCAACTATGTCAATATCATCACTAACTTGAGCTCATCAAGCATACCACACACATGCTGAAATAGTATACTACACTCATGAGTAAGTTTATCATTATTCACCCCTTCACTAGTTGTCGGCAACTCATATGCCAACTTAGACTCACCTTAATTTTCACAAGGTTCAACTAGTGTATGAATACTCTTATCACTTGGAAATGGGACCTTATTCAAGTCACAAATGCTAGCACTAGGTGGACACAAATCATTCTTATGAGAAGAATCAACTTTGTTATCTATAAGTTCAACTAGTGCTTGCATACTTACAACAAGAATTTGATCTTCATTCAACCTAGCAATACTAAGAGTATCAGAAAGGGAAGACTAATGCAATTCTCCTACCACCAACTACATCCACTTGGCTACTACTAGCCATATCACAACGTTCTAAGTTTATAGGAGTGTAGGAGATAGCATTATTACCTTATAGCTCATATGAGGTATAGTCTTCACCTTGGTGTGTGTGTCATGGCATCCCACTTGCTCATTTAGGAAGCTCTCATCACAAAGGAGTTTATCAAGTTTTATCCCTTGATTTATATGTTCATCTCTTTTCCCAAAGTTAGGATTCCTAGCCAAGAAATAATTTAGAGGATCAAGTATCTCTTGTTGTTCATGAGTCGTGTGATCTTCCCTTGTTCAAGGGTTAGTTTTCTTTCTTTCTTCTTAACTTCCTCTATATGAATGGGTTAGTTTTGGTTTGGTGTAGCTTGAAATACTGGAATTGAAGTTGGTAGAGGTTAAGGCATTTGGTAAAGTAGAGCTTGGAATGGAGAAATCAGTTTTGGCATAGATTAGGGCATTTGGTTTCCAGCTCCTTTGTATGGCACCCACTCCCTTTTTAGTCTTTCATGGTTATGGAGGATAGCTTCAAAATAAGCCTGTGTTTCTCATATTTTAATTTCATGGTTGATAGCTTCAAGATGGGCCAATATAGCATTATTTTCCATGGTACCTAAGAAAGTCAACAACAAAAACAACTAATAAGTTAGCTCAAAAAGTACCCTCACCGCACTCTCACACCTTTGTTTACCTCACACTTGGCTTCACAAGTATTAAAAATTGGCTTATAATCCGTGAGGAGTTGAGATATGATTTCTACTCTTGCCCAAAATAGATTTTTATTTGAAAGACTCGAAGAAATCTTGTTCAAACTTGAGCCAAGGAACTATAACGAATCATAAAAGATGAAAGCATACAAAGAAAGGTTACACAAAAGAAATGGACTCAAACAACTAATTCATAACTAAGTAGGTGATTACTAGTTGCTAATTAGTTCTAGAATCAAGAAATGAAACCAAAAGAGTCAAGAAAAAAAACAAGAATAAAAAATCTGAGCTCAAGCAATTTCGGGTAGGGTGATGACATGGCAGCCTCTCATTGGTTGTTGAAATTTTGAAAAATTTTCTTTTATTCATCATGTATTCAATCAATCTTCAACTTAAGAGGTGGAGAATCATTTTTTATGAAGAAAACACAAAGAATAGACCCTTTTCAAAGCTCAGAAGAGTTTGAATTTGTGATGTTCCCCCTTTGTACTTTCCCTTGTACCTTCCCTTGTCCTCTTCTTTAAGAATATTCCCTTCTTGATGCTTTTAATTCCTTTCTTTGTTTGAAAGACTTGGAATATGCTTGGGATATTCTTTGAGACAAACAAGTAGTACACTCTCTTTCCCCTCCTTTTTGGATCAAACAATACTTTTTGAATGTTCTTGTTCAATAATACATGAAGAACATAAAGAACACCAAGAACATTCAAAGATTGAATCCAAGTCAAATGAACTCCTAATTTGATGATTTTTTATTTCTTTTCAAACACATTGATCTCCTTATCACAACCCATACATGTTCAAGCCACAAATCTCAACAAATTTTAGGATCCACCTTTCAAGTTTTTTCAACCTTCAAGCTCAACAATGGCGAATAACTCATAACAACCCAGATTAAGCTCAAATCCTAGATCTAGACCCTATTAGGTTAGGGAACAAGGATCTAACACTAGAAACAAACCAAACACATAAAAATTTCCTAGATCTAAGTCTCAAAATTTGACCAAGGGCAACTATTTTTTTGTGATTTTCAGATTTTTAACACACCTTTTTGTTGATTTTCTAGATAACAATCCCAAGATTGATTTTGCTGAAACAAATTCAAACCTTGCTCTTGATACCAAATGATATAGATCCAACTAAGAAAGAAAAAAATGAGATGAAAACTACACTAAAGAAATAAGACAAAGCCAAGAACATAATAACAAGAAACAAAGTCAAAGGAATGCAATAAGTAAAGATAGGTAACTTGACACAAGAATCCACAAGCAATAAGAACCTAAGGGTGTATCAAACCCTAAGACTCGAAGAAACAAACACCAAGCTCTTACTTGAACCTAAGAGGAGAATTACTTTACCTAAAGAACCCCTATTTCTAAGCCAAAGTTCAATACAAGTGATTTCACACTTTCCCTAGTTACACTCTCACAAGATAAAAGTCTTTCAATGTTCTTTTAATATCCAAAATCAACTAAGAATAAATAAACCTAATAAGAGGCTTTTTGTAGTCTACTACATAATAGGTGAAATTACTAAAACACCCTTAATAAAATTACACTCCAAAGTCGCCCCTCCAAAGCCCTTTAATAATATGGGTCGACCCATATGTGACACAAGGATCCATATTTATTCGTGGGGTAGCCCATGTTGTCATTTAGGCCTTCACAATTATTCTTCATCACGTGGAACTCTTGTGTAGGAATCAAGGAAAGCCCTTAAGAGATCTTCCAAACATGAGATTGCTCTATTATAAGCTCTAAATAGTTTCTCCATGCATGCTCTCTTCCCATCAATATGACTACAATCGTATTCTTCACGTGTTGTCTTTGAGTGAGGTCATCAAAAACTATGATGTCCATTTGGATCGTATCACCTATGGAGTGCAGACCCAGTCTAGGGTCCCAGCTCCTAATTGTGCTACCCTCATGGAGTTTCTCCAATTCTTACTAGTCCTATTCGAGCTTTCTATTATGACTTGTTTAATGTTGAGTTTCACCAATTGATTTATCTGCTTACCTAGTTGGTGGTATCTCAGTGTCACTAGCCTGAGTGTGTTGCTTCTGTTGCTCTTCCTTCTTAGGTCACTAGGGTAGGCCAGTTCATGAGGTTGATTCCTCTGATCTTTATAAGTTATAAGGTTAAGGAGGATACTTAAAGATTTATGGATGAGATGGAAATGATATTCAGGGTGAT
>NC_061121.1:213980918-214038667 GCF_002878395.1 Capsicum annuum
CCCTCAACCCACTTGCATAATTGTCTTTGAAATATGGATAATCATATGATTTGGCCCACTCCCTTAAACTATTTCATTGCATAAATGGTTAAACTGATAAAAATAGTTTTGGAAGGCCTTGTTGGTCCTATGTTATAACACCTTGGGTTTTGACCCTTAGAAAATTCCCTGGACTTCTAGTCCCTAGACCCAATATGACTCGATGGTAAGAGCGGTATGTTGGTGTACAAATGGTATGATCCAGTCGTATACTGACCAGTGTTAGTTGGTGGGATGGATTTTGGTTACTGGAATGGGTACGACTTAGGGGTACGAGTCATATTGGTGGTTACAGATCATTTGGTTCCTTAACTTAATCTTAGACTTGGTTAATTAGGTTGGATCTGAGTACGAGTGGCTCACCATGAGCCATAAGCCAGGGTAGGAGTCGTACTAAGGACTCGTATGATGGACAGTGTCTGAGTCTTCCTTGAGCTTAAATCTGCCAGGTATACGGATGAAAGGTATGGACCATATGCTGTCAATACTACTTGGTTGATTGAGTTGTATACTATATAGTGTTAGATCTAAGGGTTGATTCTAGGATACAAGTTACAAGTGGAGGATACCAAGTGTATTAGAGGGTATGGCTCATATGGGTCAGTCGTTCCCCTGTGACGGGATTTTGGTGTAACTTAAGTGGGGGTATTCTGGATATTTCTCCACTTATCCTAATAAGGTCCCACAACTTTTAACCTACTTTAAGGGTTATTTACCCTATTATTCCGTTCATTAACACTTAGAAACTCTTTTAAAACACTCCATAATTCTCTCAAGAGTTTTTGGGAAAGGAAAGCTAGGGTTTCAACTAAAGGATCAATTTGGGGCTTGTCTTGGTGATTTATTTCCTTCATCATCTTGGTTTAAGCCATGCTCTCTTCCCTCATTCTTAATTTTATCTAAAGGCATGGTTTTTATGAATGTTTTCATGACTTCATTGATTGTATGATTTTGGTTTTCAAATATGATTTGGGGATTTTGATATTAAATGGTTTGTTATGGTTTTCCATGGTTTTAATTATGATTTTATATGTATTAATGGTGGTTTTAGATAATTAGATTGCATGAGAATAATTTAATGGTAATTGGAATTGGTTTTGGTCCTATTATGCCCCTAATGTGTTTGACAAAATGCTTATAAAGATATGTTCATTGCATTGACTACTTTTAATAGAACTCTTGCTTGCTTTAAAACTGGGTAAAGGAATTATGCATGGTTTAAATGGTTTGGAATGGTAAATGGCTAATTTTTATGCTTGAAGGGCACATGGAATCCCACAAGTGGTTTACTATGGTAAATGGAAGGGCACTTGAAAGTCCCCTTAAACCTATACATGGTTGCCTATGGATAATACTTGCAAGTAAGGATTGGTATGACGATACCAATACTAATGGCCTTAGTTAATAAATGGATAATGGTTTGGTGATTTGGAAATTGTTTTAATTGGAAAATAATAGCGGGATATGTAGCAAAGCTGTGGAAGGTAGAAGTCTTGGGGGGACCAAAATTGAAAAATCATATTTGCCAATATGAGGTTGGTCTTGGTGACCGTGTGCATGATGTCATACTATATTTGGGGGATGTAATAGTCATCCCAAGGATTTCTACATTGGTCATGCGGCTACACGTACTAGGGCCCTTTAGCAGGGGGAATTAAACCCATATAGCGCGTGGGTGGTTTAGGAAAACAAAGCTATATAGCCCAGGTAAAGATTTTAAAGGCATGTTAAACCCGATCCCTTTTCCCGACATGGTTATATATATATATATATATATGTATGTATGTATGTATATTTATATATATGTCTGTATGTATGGTTGTGTGCATATGGATGGTTTTTACTTGGTTTTATATATGACATTATTTTATCCTTACCCTGACTCACTAACCTCGTCTACTGGCGGTTGTATACCCACTCTATGTAGGAACCTATCGTTCTACATCTCTTACATAGTGATTGACTCAAGGACAACATTTGGACTAAAGTGGTGAGCTTTCATCCTTTCAGAAGGCTCCATTTCATGTTATGGATATTTCTAGACACTTTGATTTTATTTTGGATATTGGTTTTGGCTATGGTTGGGGGCATGTCCCAACCGAATTTCATTACTCTTTTGGTTAGAGGATTTGTGGTACTTCTATAGGTTAGAATAGGTGGGATTGGTATTGGTGTCGGCCTTGTCATTGGAATAAGCTGAAGGGTTGACATCATTGGACGATATTATTGGTTGTTCCATCCTATTTCATTTTGGGATTAATTTATTATGATTTGGAACATCCTTGGTAATGGCCTGGTTTATGGCCCTAGTTTTGGTATGGTTGGATTATTTGTATAAGATGGTTGGACTTGTTTGGTTCAGTCACATTTGTGATCTTAGCCTAAAGTCTTTATGTGAACTATTACGCTATCTTATTGCATGCTCAAAATTCATCCAAATCAGGGCAGGCGGCTGGAAGTTGGTTTGGGCAACGGGGGTGGTCTCTGGTCCTGGACTGACTTGGGACACCCATTATGACAAACCCCTAGGACAGGTTGTGTTATGTGTTGAATTAATTATAAACTATAGGATTCCAGCCTTCTCCCAAGTTGATTTTTATAAACTACGAGGGTCAAGGCATTCCCTCAAATTTGACTTGATAAATCATGGGGGTTGGGGCATTTCCCCAATGTGATGAATAATTGGAATGGAATAATTATGTTAACTTGCAAGTGTTATTGGTATGATGATACCAATGGCATATGTTCTTAATGGATAATTCTTGGTTAATGAATGAGAATGTCTAAACTATTTTAATTGGGCTTAATTGGGGGTTATGTAGGTTGCCATGAAGGTATAAGTCCCAGAGATGATGAACACTGGAAACCACATTTGTCGGCGTAGGGATCTTGATGACTGTATGCATAGTTCACACTTATATGTATATAGGTATCCTGGAATGATGTGAGGTCGGGCCATTCCATGGTCTTCCTTGGATATCTTTGGTTTGTGTGACTAACACTCACTGGGGCCCTTTCAGCAGGGGGATTTAAACCTGTATAGCCCGTGGGTGCCAAGATGACGGGATAGCTATACAGTCTATGCTAATGTTTTAAATGTCATCCTAAACCTTGTTCTCTATCCCAACATATTATATATATATATATGTGTGTGTGTGTGTGTGTGTATGTATATATATATGTATATATGTATGTATGTATATCATTGTGTGCATATAGTTTTTGAATTATTTTGAATCAATTTATCATGTCATTATTTTATCCTTTCCCTAAGTTACATGCTAACATTCACCCCACTAACCATTCTCTAACTTTGTATCTCCACGCGATGCAGGGTTCGGAGACACTAATGCTTTCTGGCGCAGTGATAAGTAATTCCTAGATTATTTGTGTGTCATCTTGAAGTAGTGATCCTAATTCTTCAAGAAGGCCTATCACTTCATGGTTTTATCTATGTCTAGACTTATTTGGATTCCCTTTTTGGCTACAGTTGGGGCATGTACCGACTTAGGTTGTTCTTTAGATATTAGATGCTTTGTGGATAACTATAATTGGAATGTTTGTTCGTATCTTTAGAACCTTGCCTTGGGATACATATCTTCCTTATATCTGCTTTGGATTGACTCCGTTGTCATACTATTTATTATGTTCCAATTAGATAGACTAAAGGGGTGGTTTCATGTCCCCAGCGAACTTGAGGTACTCGCCAGGACTAGGCCCTATTTCAGGTCATGACACTCACCATCAAACTAAGTTTCACTTGATCCACTACCACGATTCATGAGTTATCGAGATTCACTGTGTGCTACCCTCATCATCTGAGTATTTTATGACAATCAAAGGCTTCAACTAGATTTTTTTTGTATCTATATCTCCAAACTTGTAAGGGTAAGCAAATCGGGATATGCATCCAATTATTTTACCATATATCCATAATCATCTCGTTAAACCTGGGCTTTGAAACTAGTTGTTCGACTCAATCAATCTAAAGATATTCTTACACGATACGATATTTTCTATTTTGGGCCAAATCCACATGGATTTTCCCAAACGACCTCACACCACTAAGAGATCACTACATCTTGTATGTAGCTTTTCAGTTATTTCAGCTACTAATATGAGACTTTTATTCACACATCTAATAGTATAAAATAGTTTACTATCCTTCTTATTTATGGTATCTTAAAGGGAATATAAAGAAAAAAATTAATAATTAATATGTGATATAGGAATTGTTGCTTTCACTATGCTTCCTTAACCTTACTAATAAATAGTATTGTACTCAAAATGAATTAAGAGGCAATTGTTGCACTATATGATCATCGATATCTTATGGCAATAAGTCTCACTACATGTTTATAAGTTCATTTCATAAAACACCTTGACTGTTATTTGTTCAAATGATGATAAATTATCATTAATTTTGATGATATATATACCTCAAGTCCTCTTTTTTACCTGATCCACTCTTAGCAAGGAAAACACACAAAAATAAGGACAACATAATATGAGAATCCAACATCAAATGAATCAAAATTTAAGTGTTTTAGCTAGCTCTAATAACATCTTAAGAAATAAATTTAGATCTAATTCAATTCAATCAAAATTTAAGTGTTTTAGCTAGCTCTAATAACATCTTAAGAAATAAATTTAGATCTAATTCAATTCAAAAACAACTTACGAAATAAGAATTGTCAATAACCATATAGGAAGATCAATTATCCATTCTTAATTATACCTTCCTCTTTGAATTTTTCGATTCCCTTATGTAATAAAAATTATCTTATTGAGGATCTCAACATATATTAGAAGTCTGATAATGTTTGGCTTTAACGAATGTCTTCTTTACACGAATATGAAAAAAAGAGTTAATGAAGTGTTCTTGGATAATAATAAAAAGGAAAGATCTTTAAAGCTTCACCCAAAAAGGAAACGGAATATGTCCTCCCTTCTAGAATTAATTACAGTTTTCTTCATCTAAGAAAAGGAGTACCAAGCCTTGTACACTGCATTAAATTCACCGTTACTCCTAAGAAAAGGGATTTTCGGATAGTCTATGATCATTAATATGATCCAATTTTATTCTTGGAAGTAGAATTCTCAAATCCCATTTCCAAGAAGCAAATCTCTTGAGTTTCCTTTTATTTTAGATTTTTTAATGGCTAGTAGTAGCCCAACCGCTACTAGTTAAGCAACGAAAGATTAAGAAATAGATATACTTTTATCTTAACCTTCTCTAGTTCTTTGTTCTACTTTATTCAAATATTGTATTCTCTTGTACTATGTATTCAAAAATAGAGGAGATAAACACATAGTTGGTGAGACATTATATCAAAGTGAGAAAGAAAGAAAAGAGTATGAGTCATAGCCAGAAAGCTTGACTCAATCCTTGTACTTGAATTTGATTCACAATGAACTAGTAGAATCCCTCATAACCAAAAGGAACTGGAGTAAGACCTATTAGAGGTTCTAACTAAAAAAAATATATGGTGTCATTTCTTTTCAGCACTTTATTTTCTGAACTGTACTTTATTGTCTCAATAGTCGACTATCTGTCTAAGCGAGTCAAATGTCAGTTTGGAAAAGAGTAATTCACCCTCCTCTTACTACTTTTAATTGCTATCAGAGCAAGGACTCACAGTTATTTGCTTAACAGCAAGTGAGAAAAGATATTGGGCCAAATAGTTGCTACAACTCTATTTCCAGAAGGGACATCTCAAACTAGACCTCCTTACTTCAATGAAAAATATTTATCTCATTAGAAAATAAGAATGAAAACTTTCATCAAGTTCTATGATTTCAAAGTAACTAAAGTGATAACCTGGTGATCTTCCACTTGTCTCCATCAATAAAGATAAATATGGAAAGAAACCAGAAAATAGTGAAACATCTACTGATAGCATTCCAACTCTAGAGGACTACACTGATGAATAAAAAGAAATTATCCAAATCAATTGTAAGGCAAAAAATATGCCATACAGTGCCATCATTGGTGAAGAGTGTGAGAAAATATCCTACTGTAAAATTGCAAGAAAATATAGGATAAATTAAAAGTGACATATGAAGAAATTGAGAAAGTCAAACAAACTCTTGTGAGTTTATTGGTCTCTTACTATGAACTATTCAAGAAGAGAGATAAGGATTCCATTGAAGAAATATTTGTCAAATTTGATAAAATTATTGATGAACTCAAAGCTGCAGGAGAAACTTATCCTGTTGCAGACCAGATCATTAGGATTCTCAAAAGTCTGCCCCCTTAATAGATTTTCAAGGTTGTGGCTTGTGAAAGTATGAATTTAAATAAAATGACTTGTGATGAAGTCAGATGTGATCTCATTACCTTTGAAAAGGCTTATCTGAATAAGAAGGATCAACAACAAGAGGATAAAAAGAAAATTGTATCCTTTAAAGCAACAGATGAAGAAGAAGATAATGCCTTAGATAAAGATGAACTTGCACTCATCACCAAGACAGTTATGGATAATCATAAAAGATCCAGAAATCAAAGATGGGGAAAATCAAAATACTCAAAGGGAAAGAAAAATAATGACTACAATAGAAGTGAAAGAAGATGTTATAACTATGGAAGGTATGGTCATAATGCTTATGATTGTACGAAATCTAAAAGAGAACCCTCCAAAGGAAGTCAAAAGGCTTTCAGTTGTAGGTGATGAAGAACAATCCAATTATGAAAATAACATTATTCAAGATTGTTGTTTCATGATAATTAGAGTATCTAGTTAGGAACTTCACTCAGAGTCTAAAGAGAAATGGTATCTTGATTGTGTATGTTCAAATCATGTGACAAAAAAACTAAGAACTCATTAAAATAATAGCTGACTATCATGGAGGAGATATAAGTTTTGGAGACAACTCCAAATGCAAAGTAATAGGTATTGGTACTATCTCTTTTAATTAATCATGTGATATCACCAATGTTTATTTGGTCAAAAGTTTAAAGTATAATCTACTGAGTATAAGTCAGTCGTGTGAATTGGTTTTGGGTAAGATTCAAGAATGATGGATGTATAATTGAAATGTATGGAAGAAAATTTCTTATAGAATATAGACATAGAAATATATATGTCCCAGACTTTATCAAAAGGACAGAAAGGCACATATGTCTTTCCATAATCTCTAAAGACCCTTGGATTTGGTATAGAAAGCTTGATTATGAAAGCATAAAATAAATTGGAAAGAAAGTCAAACGTGAACTTGTTACCAGTTTTTCAAAGCTTTATTTCAATATGATTCACATCTGTGATGCTTGTCATCTGGCAAGAAAACTAGAAATTCTTTTTTTGTTAAAGATATTGTCTCTATTACTAAACAATTCTTGTTACTCCATATGGACCTGTTTGGTCTTACTCGAATAGCATTAGTGATAAAAGGTGTGCTTTTGTAATTATTGATGACTACTCTCGATTTACTTGAGTTAGGCTTGTTTCTAAATAAATATAATACTTTATAAAATTTTGAAGTTTTCTTTGAAAAGATTTAAAGAGACAGAGATTATTATATCTCTGCCATTAAAAGTGATCATAGGGGAATTTGAGAATGGAGATTTTGAAATCTTTTATAACATTCAAGGTTACACTCATAACTTCTTTGCTATAAAATGTTGTAGTTGAATGAAAAAATATAACTCTTAAAGACATGGCTCAAACTATGATTGTGAACACTTTCTATCACATAAATTTTAGGCAAAAGTTGTCTATACTGTTTTCCATATTTTGAAAGATGTCTCGTTAGACTAATCCTAAAGAAAACTTCCTTATGAGCTTTGGAACTATATAAGACCTAACATTAGGCATTTCATGCATTTGGATCCAAATTCTTTGTTCATAACAATGGTAAAGATAACATTGGTAAGTTTGAACCACAAAATATGAAAGTATTTTTATGGGATACTCCAATTCTAGTTGATCTTATAGATTTTTCAATTAACGCACTCTTTGCATTGAAGAATCTGTGCATATTATTTTTGATGATACTGACCATGTTGTGAAGAATGTCAGTTATGTGGATGATGAGATTGAATAGGTAAGTAAAAATAAATCCACCCCCACAAAAGTTGACTCTACCCCAATGTCAACTAATACTAAGACTGGTCAGCCAACTACTGCCTCAAATAATCATTTTGTACTAAAAATGGTTCTAAATGAATGGAGAAGTGAATCGGATTATTCATAGAAGTTTATCATTGGTGATCGCAATTAAGGCATGAATATAAGGAATTTCAATAAAAGAAATACAATTATAGTTCTTATATCTCAACTTGAACCAAAGAGAGTTAATGAGGCCTTAGAAGATGACAGTTCGGTCAAAAATTAAAAAAAACTTGAGCAATTTGACAAAATGTGTGGACTCTTGTTTCAAAATCAGAGAATGTTTCAATCATTAAAACTAATTGGGTATTCAAAAATAAAATGAATGAATCAGGTAAAGTTGTGTGAAATAAAGCTCGTTTAATTGCTCAAGGCTACTCACAACAAGAGAGAGTAACCTTTGATAAAACTTTTGCACCTGTTGCAAGATTAGAATCAATTCAAATTTTAGTAACCTACGCTTCTTACAAAGGTTTTAAATTATTTTAAATGGATGTCAAAGGTACCTTTTAAACGAATTCATTGACGAACAAGTTTTTATAAAACAACCCCAAGTTTTGAAAATTTAAAATGTTTCTATTATGTTCGTAAAATTCTCAAAAGTTCACTATGATTTAAAACAATCTTCTCGAACTTGGTACGATAAACTGAATAATTTTCATATTGATCATAATTTTTCAAGAAGAAAAATTGATAAAACTCTTTTTGTCGAAAGAACTTCCTTTGAAAATCTGATTAATCAAATTTATGTTGATGACATTATCTTTGAAAGTACTAATATTGTCTTATGCAAGGAGTCTTCTGAGTGAATGCAAAGTGAATTTAAAATGAGCATGATGGGTGAGTTAATATTCTTCTTGAGGCTACAAACACACTAGTCATCTGAAGGATCTTTCATTTGTCAAAGTAAATATATCAAAGAACTCATTGAGAAATTTGGAATGAAGGGTGCTAAATCTTCTAGAAATCCCATGAGCCCTAGATTTCAGTCAGCTCCTAAGGAGTCTCATCTGACTGTTGTTAAAAGGATTATTAAATATTTAATTAAAATTATGTCCCTTGAAATTTGGTATCATAAAACAAATATTTTTTAGTTGAAGAATTTTTGAGATACAAATTATGCAGGTTACAAGGATAACAAAAAAATCATGCGTAGCTCATGCAAACTTATATGAGATTCTCTCATATCTTGGAGCGGTAAAAAT
Organism: Capsicum annuum; assembly: GCF_002878395.1. Classification (NCBI taxonomy): domain Eukaryota; kingdom Viridiplantae; phylum Streptophyta; class Magnoliopsida; order Solanales; family Solanaceae; genus Capsicum; species Capsicum annuum. Next base: position 213,990,271 of record NC_061121.1, read on the forward strand.
GATGTTTTCTTTTCCACTACTGAATCTGAATATATTTCTATTGGCTTATTTTAGGCAGAAATTCATTCGATGATTCATCAGCTCTGTGATTATGACATTTGTGTTAAACTTATAAAAATTTTATGTAATAATTCTAATGTTATTTGTCTATCTAAAAATTCAGTGCATCACTCTAAATCAAAGAATATTGATATCAAGCATCATTCTATTAGAGATCATGTTTCAAAATGTGATATTGATATACTTTTCTAGCACTGAATTTAAATTAGCGAATTATTTTACAAAATCATTATTGAAAGAAAGATTTTTCTTTTTAAAAAAACTCTTGATATTATTGCAAAATCTTTTTTAACTGATTTCCTTCCTTTCTGGATAATGTGTAAAAGTGTCTTTAATTAATACTGAATTGATGTTTGTGTCTTTTCGTACTTCTCATTTTTGCTGCCTGGAACCGATTTAGTGTAAGTAAGTAATTATGGAAACTCTTCATTTTTCTAGGAATCTCTTTCATTAAATTTTCTCTTTTCTTATCTTTAATATTTCTCTCGAATCCTCCATCCTTTTCACTCTCTTCTATTTATCTTTTTCCTGATGGCTAAACATTCAAAACGTCCTTCTTCTGATAGTACAAAAAGCTCTAGCTTCAAGAGAAAAGGAAAGGCATCCTCACTTATTCCTCTTGATTATGAGGTCTCCAATCACAACCCTTAGGTCTCGTCAGATTCTTCGAGTTCTATTTTAGGTAAGCATTCTTTTGCTTTTGATCTCTCGGAATGCTCCAAGAAAAATGATAGAATTTATGTTAGACAGTTTTCTATATGTCAAAACTAATTTTTAGGGACCTTAAAATGAAATTTTTTTGCACTTTATGAAGAATTTATCTATGGTTCATGGTAGAATTGTAGATCTGGATCTTTTGAAATCTCCACATTGTCATATTAAATTTTTATTTGATTTTTACAGATGGGCCAATATATTTTCTAACACTCCTAAGTATGCCTACGAGTCTCTTATTAGGCTGTTTCATTCTAAGGTTCGTTCTATTCGTGTTGGTGAACTTAAAACCCTAGTTATGAGTACGAGAATTTTCATTGACTATGCATGTTTGATGTTCTATTTGATATTAATTGCTCTAGTTTTTCTACTTTCTCCGAGAACCCCCGGCCTTCTGATATTTATGTCTCCTTTGAGCAAGCCAAACGGTCTGTTGCTCTTCAGAACTCTAACTCATTACCTTGTGCTCTTAATCCTAAATTTTTATCGTTTGAAATTTGCGTTATCACTCATATTGTGGTTGTTACTTTCCTTTTCCGTACTGGTTCTCTATCCACTTTATCTTAGTATGATACCCTACTTACTTACTATCTCATCTCTCAGCGTAAGGTAAATTTCACCTTCTTTATAATAAATCATATGATTGAAGCTGCTCTTGATCCGTCCTCTCTTCCTTATAGTCTTATCATTATCCATATTTTAGAAGTAAATAATATTTCTCTTGAGACTGTTCATTTAGTATTGGTGAAATAATGTTATAATTCAAAAGTTTTCGGTAGTATGGGATATGTGTTAGTTGATGACATTTGGGTCCCTAAGTCTGATGGTGTCTTTTTTGGTACTCCATCTTCTTCTAAGTCTAGGTCCTATCCTCCTTCTATTCCTAGATCCTCCTCACTTGATGTTACAATTCGCCTGACTGAGATTGAATTGAAGTTGGACTTCATCAAAGATCTCTTCCTTGCCTCGTACTTTTATTTTGACAAAATCAAAGATATCAGCAAGGAAACAAGCATAAATATTGCTCGTCTCAGGGTAAGATTGATTCTGGTTACCAAGAAGCCTACGAAGATTACTTCCAAGATTCAGACCACTACTAATTCTCTCTGCACTGCTTTCACCACCCAGTTCTCTAATCTAAAGGATGCCGTAACTCAAACTTTGGCCTACTTCTTTCATCATTTTTAGAATCCTGCTCCTGCTACTTCTTGACTTTTTTTAAGACATTGTGATATTTTGGCTTGTATACATACATAAGACCATGAATGCTTCTTTTATTTTCTGTTATTCTAAACACTATTTATGCTCTTGCGATTATTCCTTTTAGATTGATGTTGGGGGGGGGGGGGTTAAGACTACATGTTAGTCGACTATAAGACAGTGCAACAACTCAAGGGGAGCTATCATGCAACAATTCTGTGGGAGCCACTATTTCTATACTTAAACAAGGAAGTCGACTAGATTATTTTTTTAAATATTGTCATCCATCAAAAAGGGGAAGGTTGATAATGTTTGATGTTAATGAATGGCTTATTTGAAGAAATATGAAAAAAATTGTAAATCAACTATTCTTGATTAATAATCAAAAAGGAAGATTTTTCAAGATTCATCCAAAAATAAGAAGGAATATGTCCTTCCTTCAATAATTAATTACAGTTTTTTTCATCTAAGGAAAGGAGTACCAAACCTTGTACCCTGCATTAAATACGCCGCTAATTCTAACAAAAGAAATTTTTGGATAGTCTAGGATGATTAATATAATCCAATGTTATTCTTAAAAATAGGATTCTCCTAACCCATTTTCAAGAAGCAAATCTCTTAGGTTGCCTTCTATTTCAGATTTTTCAACGGCTGTTAGTAGTCCAACCAATACTATTTAAGCAATGGAAGATTAAGAAAGAGATATACTTTTATCTCAACCTTCTCTAGTTCTCTGCTCTACTTTATTCAAACATTGTATTCTCTTGAGATTTACTATGTATTCAAAAAAAAAAGGGAGAAATATATAGTTGGCGAGGCATTATATCAAAGTGAGAAAGAAAGAAAAAGACTGCGAGTCATTGGTAAAAGGTTGACTCAATCATTGCACTTTGATTTGATTCACAAAGAACTAGTAGAATTTCTCGCAACCCAATGGAACTGGAGTAAGATCTATTAAAGGTCCCAATTAGTATAGAAAATATCTGATGTCATTTCTTTTCAGCACTTTTTAATCTGAACTTTACTTTACTGTCTCAATAGTCGACTTTTTGTCTAAGCGAGTCCACTGTCAAATCGAAAAGAGTAATTCCACCCCCGTTTTACTACTTTTAAAGACAAACCTCGATACTGTTTGAATTCTTAGTTTATTCACAAAATAAGACTAAAGTCTAAACTCTAAAACTTAGGCCTCGCCATATTTAATTATTGTATCATATACAGTGGCGGATCTAGAATTTATACTCAGGAGGTTTGGAAAAGAATTGCCTCTATTAGTAGTTAACCAGCAAAGGCTTAAATTTAAATTTAAGAAACTAAAGAACCTATGTACTCAACGAAAATCAAATCTGAAATGTGGGGGTCTCAAGGCCCAAGTAGCACACCAAAAAATACTAAGTTACCTCTCCTCTTCAGTTCAGGGGATTCAAAAGAAATATATGTATATAAATATAGAAAATCTATATTATGTATATGAAGTATTTTTTCGCAGAGGGGGTTCAAGTGAACCCTCGACTAAGCCTGTCAAACGGGTCGGGTTGACCCAGCCTGAACCAGCCTGTTTAATAAAACCGATCCGGTTAGCCCATGGGTTGTAGGGTACCGGATCCCGGGTCAGTTTAATTTTTTGCTTGGGCTCGGTTAACCCGATCCAGGCCCGCCAGTTAACCGGCCCGAACCTGCTCGATTAGCCTCTTTTTTTATTTTGGAGATTTGGGCCAAACTAGTCGTTGGCCCAACGGCTATATAGCCGTTTTTGGGTCCAAACAGCTAGTTTGGGCCCTTTTAGTAAAAAAAAAATCATTTAAAATATTTTATAATCTTAGAAAAAATTTCTATAAATACCCTACACCTTCAAATCATTTTTCACATAATTTTTTACTCTCAAATCTTATTCTCTCTCAAATCTCAATTCTCAAATATTCTATATATTTAATTTCCCAAAGTGCTCGCTTTAATTTTTTAATTTTGCGATTACAAAGTACTAGTGGAAGTTTCTAAAGTCGCAACCTTCAGATACTTCCAAAATTTGATATTGTCGTTCCATCTCTTACGTTTAATTTTTATTTAGTGTATTAATTTTTGAATATTTAATGTTATTATATTTGTGTATTTTTAATTTTTTTAGTTTAATTTATATTATGGATAAATTAAGAAACCTCACTACTAAAGGTGTTAAAAAAATTTATCCCGGAAGCGGTAGTGGTAGTAAAAAGTGAATTACTAGCGGTAGAGGTACTTCAAGTAGTAGATATACCCGTGTGCCTTCGCCTCCGGTATCGCTTGGTACACCATTTGAGGAAGAAATACGTGTAGGTGCTCACGATATGGATTATGTAGAAGTTACAGAAAATTACGGTATAGAAAAAGAAAATGAAGTAGATGCGATTAATCGTAACACCCCGATTTGCTGAATCGAAACGCTACACGATGCTCATGACCCCGAGGGAACACAAGCTAATCCATGATTGATATCTGTACTTGTATACTGCAAATCATAATATAATAATGCGGCATACATGGAACTATAAGGCCATAAGGTTCAACTGAATACAATCATGTGGGCGAAAATACCCAAAACAACTAAATCTGGACGTAAATCTGAAAGTAAATCCAAAAACCTCTAAACTGTCTGAATAAGGAGTTGAAGGAACATGTCTCCAACTAACTCCGTAAAACTGAATTGAAGAAATAAATAAATAAATAAATAAATAAATAAATCAGATCATAATGTCCTCGAATCAATCAGGACTCACTGTGTCTCTGCGACTGGAACGCTACTGCTACTGCTGGGCTGGAGCTCGTGTCTCGGAACCTATGGTGTAACATGAAAAGAAAGCACCATAGCGCAAATGTGTCAGTACAACTGGAGTACTGAGTATACGAGGAAGGTAGGCTGAACATAAAGGGTTTCATGCATGAACAACACTGACTGACTAATATGAACGTGGGAGTGTAAACACACATATATAGAAACTAAGACCATGAATACGTGATAGCATGGATTGTAAGCTAATACATGGTTTACTGATAACTGTTTTGACTGATACTGAAACTGATAACATGGATGACTATATCTGACAGTCCTGTATATACTAAAATCTGAAGAACTATCTAAGTTCTTTTACTGATACTGATACTGAAACTGTGGGAAGTAGTGTTTAACCTACATGCCTCATGTATGTTGTTATGGCTAAGCTGGGGTCCAATCTCTGCCCCGACTGGAGGGGTGTCACTACTGCGCCCCTAGTAAGGACAGCTGTGAGTGACCCTTATCTAGCGGGTACTCAATGAGAACGGTGGGAACCCTAAACTGACGAGTTAAGCCACCTCATCAATCCTGAGTTGATGGGTTAAGATGTCTCAACCTACGCTGGCTACGTAGTTCTGAAACACAAATATTGCTACTAAGAATCACACCCTAAACTGGCGGGTGAGTTTCCATCCTTGGGTTCACTCGGTGCTAACCTCTACTCCCATCTGGAGGGACTAGACATGAATAACTGACTGTGCATGACTTGATCTTATTGAATTCCGTTGACTGGCAGAATGTTACTGATATCTGACAACTGACTAAGATCATGAGGTTTTTCCTGAGTCACATGACTGACTGAAGTCTATGAAATCATAGCTTGAGTTCGGATATCGTGAAACATGACATGGATCTAGGCACACAACTATAGTTTTCGGGTACAACTACCCCCAGGACTCGATGGAAGGAAACTGACACACATGACTGACTTGATCATAAGAGTAGAGTCCATAATTTATAATATCATAAGTAGGGATCTCATACTAAGCATGGTTATCAACAATGTATTGCATGGAAAGGATTTCATATCACATGGAAGTACTTGCACAATCTTAATATCATGTTCATTGCATAATCATATTGGCAACACATACCAATAGCATGGAAGTTCATGTGGATTGCATGGTTATCATACATCTTGTTCATAAATAGAATTTGCAAGTAAACATAACATAATCTCATAAGAATAGTTCATGAGTATTCCAACAACATTTGCAAGGCACATTAACAACATAGAAGTCATTGGAACGTAAGGACATATCATGAATCCTTCACTTAGTCACAATTTAGCTATATTGCATGATTTCTAGTTCCTTAGGCGTTTTATCAAACACCTTACATGCACATCTTAAGCATAGGTGAAATCACCAAATTTTACATCATGAACAACCAAATTTACATGTTTCCAACTCATATGATATCATGAATTCACAAAAAAATATATAAAGATTCCATCTTGGGAATCACCCAATATCAACAACATGATCATCAACACCTAACAATATAGAAATCATACTTTATAATGAAAAAGAGGTAAAACAAACAAGCATCAACATGGGTATGATCATATCGCCACAATCAACCAAGCTTTTGTATTTTAAAGATTGATTCTTGAACTCTATGAATGAATTGAATCCATAGATGAACACTACGCATACCTTAGAAGGAAGATTCTTGATGATTGACAGAGGAATTTCCTTGAAATCGGATCTTCAAGCTTAATTTTGCAACCCTAGTTGTTTTTCTCCTTTAGTGCCCTTGGATGGTGAGCTTTAAGATGAAAATAGGGTTGTAATATGTTTAGAGGCTATATATTTCGTAGGGTTAAGTTTAGGGACGCGTAAGGTCTATTTAAAGACTTACTTACCTTTAAAATAACTCAAGACGGAGTGTTTTTGACACCTAAAATTTACTTAGGCGGAGCCCAAGTGATCGCCTATGCCTGGGTTGGGCGGCGCCTAACCAATCGCCTATGCTTGGGTTAGGCAGCGCCTAACCAATCGCCTATGCTTACTGTCTCTCACGAAAATGGGCATAACTTTTTGGTCGGGTATTGGATTAAGGTGAAATTGATATCGTTGGAAAGCTAATTCGATTCTCTACAATTTGGTGGGTCTAAATCATCCAAAATACCACATTAACATCGAGTTATACTCATTCAAAGATGACCCTTTCAAAATCGAACACTAAAACTTGATGGATTCAAAAACTCTTAGCTTGTATTACCTTAAGTGAATCATATGAACATGCTTAATGCATCATAAGCTATCCTATCACTAGGATATTCATTGTAAGTCATGTACTCAAGTATGAATCATAGGATAGGAGATTTCATACGTAAGAATACTTATTCACTTCCTAGCTTAGAAACATGTGGGGTATTACATTAATTTAGAGAAGATGATGAAAATATTGGTGAGACGCTCGTAGTAGAAAATGCTAATGTTAGATCTGAATCGGTTAATCTCCTTCCCCGTCCTCCTCGTGCCCCAAGAGCTCGTAAAACAACTAGTATTGTATGGCAATTTTTTGAACGTATATCAGATACTAAGGTGCAATGCAATATTTGTCGACAAATATATAAGCATAAAAGCAGAGAAAAACAAGGGGGTACGGGTACTTTAATGAAACATATAGGTGATGCTCACAAAAGAAAGTTAAATATTGCATGAGGTAGTGGAGATGTTGGTGGGCCAACACAAACTAGAATGGACCCAACAACCGATCAGGTAATGAAGAAGTATAATAAATTGAGGGACCGAGAAGAAATAGCTAAAATGGTAGTTGTGGGTTGTTTGCCTTTTAGTTTTCCTTCTTCCAATGCCTTTATTCATTATATACAAGCAATTTATAATCCTATGTTTAATGGTATTCCTAGAAGTACTTGTCGGTCTGATATTTTTAGACTTCATCACAATATTGTTTTTATTTATCAACATTGTTAAAATATATTCAATGTAGATTGTCCCTAACTTCTGATCTTGGTTGTGCTATAGATAAAAATGATTATTTAACCGTTACTTGTCACTGAATGGATAGTAATCTTGTGATGCAAAAACGTATTCTTGTTTTTTTAGATGATGAAGATCGTAAACCTACTGAAAATTTTATTGTTGATTCTATTGTTAAAGTTGCCGAATTTTATGGTATTGAAAATAAAGTCTTATGTATTGCTTTTGATAATGTTTCTAACAACAAGACTGTTATAACAAAGTTAAAATCTAAGCTATCTCCGCTGTTATCTGAAATTTTTTATATTAAGTGTGCATGTCATATATATAATTTAATTGTAAAAGATTGTCTTGAGTTTTTTTAGCTTTGTATTGAAAAAATCCATCTTGCTGTTGGTTTTATTCAAGAAAATGCTCGAAGAAAAAAAATTAGAGAATTTAAAGTTAAATGTCAAGAAAATGGACTTGCACCAATAATGATGCCTGAGGAAATTGATATTAGATGGAATTCTACGTATGCATTTTTAAAAACTTGTTATAAATATTGAGTTCCTATTACACTAGCTTTTAACCAATATTGTGGTTCATTTGCTGATTCTGCTAATTGCATGCTATATGTTTCTGATTGGGTTGTAATTAATGATCTTATAAAGTTTTTAGAAAAAATTTATGTAGGTATGGTTGAATTTTTCGGTACTTATTATCCTACTGTTTGTAATATTTTGGCATATATAGCCGATATTTCTGGTTTGCTCAAAGTTATTGGTGTCATGTTTACTAAATTTAAAAAATATTTTTTTTTTATTCCTCCTATTTACTTGGTTGGTGTTATGCTAAATCTGTGCATGAAATATAATATTATGTGCCACTTTAGTACTATTATTTATGCTAACTTAAAAATAAATACTAACAATGATTCTGAACAAGTACAACCTGATTTATGGACGGCTATGAGTGATGCGAATTAATACATAGAAAAAATATATAATCACTATGCTGATTTAGTTGATTTAGCCGTACCTACAAATATCACTCCAACTGTCGCTCCTCATCCTCCAAGGGAGCAATCATCTTCTAAAAGGCCGGCACATTATGGTTTTCTTGATTCTTTTTATGATTTACCTTATTAGAACAGTGTTGATGAAAGAGGTTACACATCAACTTATCGGGAAGAGCTGAAATATTATCTTCAGTCGCTGCCAGAGGATCGCAGACGACAGATCAACACTTTGGATTGGTGGAGGAGTAATGAAACACAATATCCTGTGCTTTCAAGATTAGCTAGAGATATCTTGAATGTTCCAATGTCAACCGTTGCATCAGAGAGCGCCTTTAGTCAGGGATGACAGCATCTTGGAGACAACTGACACTCATTGGGAAGCAATTCAATGAATGTTCTAGTTTGCCTCAGAGATTGAATTAGAGTGGAAAGAAGAAATCAAGGAATGGAACCGGAGCCGAACGACGAGCAGAAACTTGAAGAAACTATGTCTTCACGGGAGAACTCAGCAGAATCAAGTCCAATGCATGGTTTTGTCCCCGTTTACTTTGACTATCCTATACAAGTTTTCGTTAATATTAACATGAATGAGTTGGAAAAAATGATACATAGTTTATAGATTTTTCATTCATGTGAATTATAAATTTTGGATCATTTCACAATCACTAAAATTCAATATTCATTCACTCCTTAGTCCTTACTTTATAATTTTTTCCATTTAATGATTTAAATTGAATTTCTAGTTTAGATTAAAAAATTACTTCTAATATATTATTAATTTACTACCAAGTATTATTAATTTATTATATTAAGTAGCATATATTTTGTATATTTATGTATATATCGTCTATAGATGTGTATGATTAATGTATACATGTATATATGTTTTATAAATTGTATATATATTGTAGTATATGTTTTATTTAAGTAGTACATATATATTGAATGGTGCATATATATATATATGTGTATATAGCTTCTATAGACGTGTATATTTAACGTATACAGGTGTATATGTTTTATAAATTAGTATCTAATTATATATATATATATATATATATATATATATATATATATATATACTGTAATGTATATATAGTGTAGTATATTTTATTTAAAATAGTACATATACATTGAATAGAGCGTGTATATGCGTATATATCTTCTATAGACGTGTATATTTAACGTATACATGTGTATTTGTTTTATAAATTGGTATATAACTATATATATATATATATATTGTAATGTATATATATTGTAGTATATTTTATTTAAACTTTAAAGTAGTACATATACATTGAATGGTGCGTATATATGTGTAATTGTGTATATGTATATATATATATTTTTAAATTCTAATGCAGTGTATATATTATATATAGTGTATATATATTGTTTAACGTATTTAAAATGTATATAGGTGGGTATATATAGTGTATATTGAAATTTTTTTTTGACCGGATTTGATCGAATTTTTAACCGAATTTAGGTGGGTTTGATCGGATTGGGTTAAGTGGGCCGGATTAGGATTATTTTAAAAAAATTTATTGTTGAACCTGAATCGGCCCGGCTCACTTAACACCAATCCGGACCCAGTCTGATCCATAACCCAGATAAATTTAATGGACCGATTCCGGATTAACCCGGTTTGACCCACTTAACACCCTTACCCCCGACACCCACTTAGGACCGTCCTTGATCATATATGTCAAATCTGTTTTTGAAACGTTTTTAAAGTCCAGGTACATTGAAAACACGCAACACGCTTCACACAAGATAGGGTAGAATCTGTGTATACCCAACTTTTTTAAAATAAAATGGACAAATTATTATTGGTGTAATCTTTAGGTTAGATTTCTTTGTTGTACAAAGATATATATACACGTGACTAATATGCTACAAAGAATAATTGATCAAAAAACAGTATTAGTAGGTATTTATCATCCTGGTCCTCTTTTCCATCTTTTATGATAAGAACTTTAGGACACATGGAAATACATGGATTGCATCCAACAAAAGGATATAAAAAGGTGAAAGCAACACTATCCTATACATGATTGCCAGCTAATAGGCAAATATTTCATCCATTTTAGATTCTGTATAGTGATATTTTGAATTAACATGTAACTATATTTTCATAAAAATAAAATATTGCAAATACTTATTTCAGAAATCATTAGTACTACTATATAAAAATTAGTCTCTTTAGTTTGATATATATAATAACTATTTTAATTATTTTAACTATTTAACTATATATTAGATTATGATTTACAACGGTATTATGTAATTTTATAGTTGTTGATCTTTTCAGCATATTTCTTCCTGTTTTTACATTTCCTGAACAAGATAACCTTTAATTAAGAGTCTCTTTCTCTTCTTCGAAAATAACATTAAACCTTGTTGTTTTCCAAAAATAGTTAAACTAGCATGTTTTAAACATATAGCTAACGTCCCCATCTTGGGGTATGATTATATTATCCTCTTGAGTCCTGAATATGGGCCTCTTCTTTTTCTTTTAGATTTTTTTTTATCTGATATTTAAAATAAATATTAAATTCCAACTAATTTAAATTCATATTAGATCGGATAAAAATAGTACTTACTTCTTATCAATTTTATTTGATTTTTGTATTCAAGACTTAAAAGAAAAATCTCTAATATAAAAGAACAGTCATATCATCACATTTTGGTGATTAATATGGGCCTTACAATGGTAGAATCTAGTAAATCCCAAGTACAACTATTCTCCAACCTTTTATATTTGCAACAAAAAATAGTTGCTCTAAATATAGTTTGACCTTGTTGTAACTGCCAAAATACATACTAATATATACCCTTCGTTTTATTTAATTATTGTCTTATTTTTAATGCTTATCAAGAAATGTAATGATTATAAGATATAATTTATTAAGTTATTTTTATTTATTAAATAATTTTTTAAAAAAATTGAATGATATTTTAAAAACTTATTATTTCTCTAATATATAAAATTAATTATTATTTTATTTTTAAAGAGGGAGCAATACAGTAGATAAGATTTTATTGGTCCATGAAATCCAAGCTGGTTGAAACTTGTGACAAGGTTTTTGTTGTTTTTAAGGTCAAGCAACGTGGTAACTTGTAGTCCTAGGATATATTGTTTTCTAATACTAGGATGACATTTTATAATGATAAGGTTTGAATTTTTGGTCGTGCTTTATGAAGATGGGGCTACATGTCCCAACTTTGGGCTGGTTTGATCAGAAATAAGTTATTTTTTGATTAATTATTTTAAAATTAATATTTTATTTTTAAAATGAAATATAAATATATAGTAGTATAATATCAAAATAATTAATTTCATAATTTTATCTCAATTAAACTTAAAATAAATTCATATTAAAATTAATAATAAAATTAATTATCTCTTATCTCATATCAAATGAAGAAATATTTCAACCATTCATTATCAATCACCATATTTTTTACCGTATGGATAATTATTATATAGAAAAGAGAAATTTAGAACGATCAAGGGCAAAAAAGACTTTAGCTCATAGGGTAAAACAGTAATAAACATATTAATATCATAAGCGGTGTTCTCCTTCACTACAGTTCCAATAAAGTTCGAGATTAACGCGGATATCATAAGCGGTGCTCTTCTTTACAGCGGTCCCAACAAAGCTCGAGATTCATGTTGTTGTCTCAATTGATGTCGAGGAATGATTTTTTTGGGAGTAAAATCTACATTTTTTCAGTGGTGATTCATTTTTTTTTGCTTCATCTTTCGAAAAATATTTCTTTCTTTCCTGATCATTAAGGGAACTATAATTATATGCTTTCTCATTGAAAATTGTTAAGGAAAGAAATAAAGATGAAGGAACTTAGATGATTCAAATATTCATTACAAACCCCTAAATCTACGATTTCAGCTATTAATGTTGTTATCGCACACAGCATGATCTTAAGGTATGATTTTTCTTTCAATTTTTGGCTTGGATCTATATATGTTACCTTAATTTATGCTTTTCTTTCTTAAAAAAAAAAAAATTTAATTTGGTTCTGCAATTTTAGGTTAGATCTACACTTGAATTTTATCCTAATCTTCTAATGATTTCCCTTATTATTCATATTCCCTTAAAAAATTATGTATTAACTTATTTTTTCATTGAAGGCACCGCGGGAAGTGGTAGGGGCAGTCCTAAAAGACGCAGCACCACAGTAGCTCATTCGTTTCATCTTCACTAGCAGTATTGAGTAGAAATACATTCAGGAGTATAACAGTCATTTTACTGAATGATTTATTTAATTTTTAAATACAAATATTATTGTAATTGTCCACTACTCTATTTACACGTGTCTAGATATCCATCACAAAGTCTATTTACTAGTATTTTCTAGAAAGTATCTCATATATATTTTCTAGAAAGTATCCCATATATCCCATTACAAAGCTCATGGACTTCATCTTCAACACAGGAATATCAACTCATCGGATTTCCGAACTGCACAACAAGTAAGTTCATTGTACTGTCTTCAGTCTTCCATCAATTCTCTTATTAATTCTTAGTTTAATGAAACTAACTTTAAATCTGATCATTTTTCTTAACAATATTATTCATATTTATTTTTAAAGATTTTAGAATTTACTACTATACAAAAATTAAGTAGGTGATTGGGTGTTGTATTAATATAACCTATTCTTGTTGTCTTAAGTTTGGTATCTGTTTAGAATTCCGAATCTGTGGTAGTATTATCTTATGCAAGTAGTGTTTGGCTTATATCTGTTGACATCTATTGTTTATTATATTTAGGAGATCACACCTTCTTGTTTATGTTATTGTTCAACCTGATTGTCCTATTAGTTTACATGTCTTCCTTCACTACTATTTTTTCTTCTTTTTCTTCATCTTCATTACTACTTTGATTTGCTACACTTTAGTTGAGGGTCTTTCAGAAGCATCCACTCTACCTTCATACGGTAGAGAAAAAGTTTGCGTACACTCTATCCTCCCTAATTTTCTTCTTTTTCTACAGATTTGTTCAGACCTGTTCATCTTCTTACATTATGCATAAATCACATTAACATAAGAATAAGAGGCAAAATTATGCAATATAGTTTATCAGTTTCCGAGGATCAGGTGTAGATTATGCTATTTTGATTCATCATAACATGCATTGTTGTTTTCCAAGTGTGAGAAATATACGCATTATTAAAAACCATATGAGAGAACATACACATGTGGTATGAAAAAGCTCTTAGTATTACAATTAAAAGTAAACTGCACCGTACAATTCCCTAACAGCTAATCCACAGTGCAGGAAAGTATCAAAATATCTTTTTATAGGGATTGAGGCAAAGTAATAGTCGTTATAGATGTATTGAGAGAGTACTGACGCTGGAACTAAGAACAATTCCTACTAAATTCAAAACCTTAGTTATTCTTGGCTTCAAATGATGTTGGGAACCAAACCTATCAATTTTTTTGGATCATTCAAAAACAAAACTATGTAGTTGCCAACTGGTGTAGGAATATGCAATGTAGATATCTAAGATAAAATAGAACAATGTCTGATTGCAAATGGTATATTGACAATATGTAGTGGATATGTCTAAGATTTAAGAACAAAATCAATAATATAGCACCACAGCAGCTCAAATGAGGAGAACTGTCGAAGAAGTGGGATTATTTGCTGCCAACACCTTTCTAATCTTTGGTAACTTCAGAGGAGTTTAGCATTGGGTTTTGGGGTATGTTGGAAGTCTATCATTGTGTTATTTTCCCAAAACTGTTAAGTAAGGATAAGGTGGTATACATTTCAAAACCCGATGGCCATCTATTTACTGCACGCTCTTTGCCTTTCGCCTGCCACTACTACTAAAGTTTTTGGGAAATGTTAGTCACGCACTAGCATGCCTGCCAAAACACTATTAGAATATGTCTAGATATGCTTATTACTTTTGTTGTCCTTTTCTTCTGTTTCCTCCTGGCATATTGGCTCAAGATCAGTAAATCGTCTTCATTATATTGAGGTTTGTATGATTGAAGTCCTTTTGTCCTAATCCTCTGAGGACAGGAACATATTGTTCTGATGGAAATTGACCTTCTTTGTTAGTCATTTTGCTTCTATTTTGTGATTCTTATTCTTCTTATAGATGAAGGCCATAAAAGAGGAACTTGGTGACAATGATGATAAAGAAGATAATTTGGTTGCATTGAAGAGGAAGATGCAAGGAGCAGGAATACCTGCGAGTATCTGAAAACATGCTTTGAGGGAACTAAGGTACACTATTTGAAACTCAAAATGCCCTTCGTGAGATTTACTTATATTTGGACCATCCTCATTGTTTTGTCAAAATAACAAAAAAAGAGTGAATACAATGACAAAGAGAAGGAGGAATACAATTCTAATCTTAATTTTTACTCCAAATTCCTATATCAGGAGACTCAAAAATATGCAGCCTCAGCAACCTGGCTATAATAGCTCCCGTGTTTATCTGGAGCTACTTGCTGATCTTCCATAGGAGAAGGCCAGCCTAGAACTTGAATTGGATTTAAAAGCTGGAAAAGAGCGTCTTGGTGCTGACCATTATGGTTTAGTGAAGGTCAAACAATGGATAATCGAATACCTAGCTGTTTGAAAGGTTGGTTCTTATCTGGTACTTTCATATGTAAAATATGCCTTGATTTTTAAATAACCTGATGTAAATTGAATACTAAATGCAGCTTAAACCAAATGCAAGAGGTCTTGTGTTGTACTTTGTGGGTCCACTAGGTATTGGGAAGACATCTTTGGCTTCTTCTATTATTGTTGCTCTGTGCAGAGAGTTATACGCATCTCCCTAGGTGGTGTCAAAGATGAGGCCGATATCAGAGGGCGTAGGAGAACATATATTAGAAGCATGCAAAAGGTGCAGACTTTAATTTCTGCGAGTTTTGATGATTTTTGTCATTTCATTTTGTATCTGCTGTTTGCAAGATCTTGAATACAATTTCAACTTTCAACTAAGTTATCCTGGAAAGAGAAATTTTAAAGAAAAAATCAACAGGATTAAGAATTAGCCATGTTAATTGGTCATATGGGTGTTTTATCTGGATATGTGGATATGAAAGATTCATCATCACCTAAATCTTAGGACATGGATAGGAGTACTCTTGCAGGTGTTGAGATACAATAGGATTTATAGAATTAAATGAATAGACACATATAGTTAATCTAAAAATTAGTGAATCAAAACTTATAGACATAGATTCTTTAAGTAGCTGAATTTTATTTCATTAAATTGTCTTACAGAATGATTGGCAGAGTGATAAGGCTTTTGGTATGAAACACAAGCTAGGGAACATTCAAAGCCATTTTAGTCCAAGTTTGTTTTATCTAATTTTGAAAACAAGGTATTTAGTCAACATAAACTTCCGATTCGAAAATATTTGCCATGGCCTCGTTAGACCAGAAACTGAACAAATCACTTTGTTTCAAATTAACTACATTGTCTTTTTTTGTCTTCATAAACTCTAGCAAGTCAACAATATATATAGTCATATTCCATGAAACATAAGCCAAGCCACTTGGCAGTGCAGAAATAAATGGTTGTTTTATTCATTGATTCTCTTGAAATAAATAGGATACATTGACCAACTAAAAGCCTACAAATATTGTGCATCTGATCAAATGAAGTAAAACTCTTTCTTTTTTATAAAAGTCATAAAAAGCACAAGATCTTAGGATTTGCCTGAGGGGTATATTGGATGTTGCTTTGAAGGTGAAAATTCTTTTAAAAAAAAAGGAAATATCATCAATGCTATGTTGAAATAGAATTGTTGATTTGATTTTTAGCCAGGACTTTAGAAATTATTTCAAAAGGAAACACGTCTTGACATAAATAAATTGTTATGGATCTGTTCAACTCAATTAACATACATATAATTTGCTTTATCGTTATATCAATTTGGTGTTCTATCAGGCTTTTCCTCTAATTAGATTTTAAAATTAAAAGATTCTGTTTAGTGTCAGCTTCTTTAATTTTTTTCTCCAATTTTCAATTGAGCATAATAATTTTTAGCATCTTTAGGGTAGGACTTCAGTGGGATTCAGCTAGATGAGGTTTAATTTTGATCTATTTACAGATAAAGATTAAAGTTCACAGTTTTCATCATTATCAAATTCTCACCTACAACTAATGTGGCAAAACATGATTCCCAATGAAATCTATGACAGAAACCTAAGATTACTAATTGTCTTGAAATAAGAGTATTGAAATTTTATTTGAATTTTTTTCTATGCTTATGCTTAGAGATCAAATGCTGGGGCATTTTGGTTTTGATATGTTGATTAGTTCTATAGCCAACTTTTACCTCAAACTTACGTGGTAAGCAGGACTTTTTAGTCTGACTAATCAGCACACTCAATTTGAGTTCTTTAGGTTATGCATTGTATTAGGTGATAGTTGTTATGGACTGTGCAAACTTCATCTTAACATAAAAAAAGATTTGTATGGCAAGATAGTCGGGAATGGCCAAATATTTCTTGAAAACCATTTTTGTAGCAGTATGCTACCTTTTCTTTAGGTGTTTTTTCATGATAGTGTTTAGGCCAACTTGTGAGCACCTCTACTTTTCTGCCCACTTCATGCTAACCTTCCTTAAATATTCTATAAGATGATCTCAAAAGTTAACTTATGGAGTAAGGATCGTACAACATCATATAAGAAGAGGCAACCCATACCCTATGGGAAATATAACACACTCGGCATGCTGATATGGATATTTGCTTCTTTCTTTTGTGGTTCACGCAGCAACATACATAGGTAACTGTGAAGACATAATCTATCTTGTATCCTAGGTCTTGCACAGGCATGTGCACCTCTGAGACCCTCAATCGAGATAAACTTTCTTTAAGAGACTGTACTTGTTTTAGTTCAGCATCAAAATTAATAAGAGTCCCTTGGGCAAGAAGTTAATCTGTACAGTATAGTAGATAGTACACCCACAATCTCTACACCGGTTTCTCTGTAATTATATCTCTGAGTTTTCCTAAACATTTTATATTAATATTACTGAAGCTCCCATCGTCTTGATTCTTGATGAAATCAGCCAAAGGAGATCTCATCAAAAATAAAAGTGCCCAATAATTCCTATGTTTCTATCCCACAACAGAAAGGAGGAGGTATGTGACAAGTACACTGAATTTATCTAATTTTCTTCTCATTTTGAATACTCAATACATAAAAGATGGACCTTATTTTAGAACACATCTCCCAGTTGGTCTCTTGAAACTTGAGATGCAAGGCTAAATTTTAATTTATAAATCTTCTAATGAATATTACCTACTTAAGAAAAAAATAATTCAAATTTTTGTTATTCAAAACAAGAACATATCATTCATGTGATTTACTAAATTTTTCTATGAACTATTTAGGCATCCTTATACATCTAATACTATATATTGATAATTTTTCTTATATATGTGTTAATAGTCTATACAGATAATATATACACCTTTCTGGAAGTCCTTTCTCGGTAGAACTAGGATCTTTAAATGCGTAAAATGATTCACTTTTTTACCTCCTTTCACTTAAATTTGCAAGTACCAATATTGTTTTTGGTATTTCATCTAAACTTTGAAGTATGTTACATGAGTCGAGTTCAGTGAAAGTATATATTAGTATAGGAGGTTGTATAGTCAACCAATTCGAGGAGCAGTTTCAGCAAAGAATTTTTAGTTTTAAAATTGATGGGTTTGAATTAATTTGAATTGGCTTTTGTGGTTGGATCAAAGAAAGGTTATTCAAAAACAACCTCTCGACCTCCCATTTCAAACTTCATAAGTGGAATTATAATGATTATATTGTTGTTTTGTTGTTATAATTTATTATAATATCATTAAATTATATTATTAGAATATTAACATTTGATCATTAAATCTAATTTGAAACAGGTGTTTGATCGTGACTGCTCAAGAGGTTGATTTTATAACATCAAAAATGCATTTTTTATTGTAAAATTTACAAAATAGTATATGTAACAATTTAACTAGGCAACAATTGTGATATGTGAATGTCATGTGAGCATCCAGTAGAATGATATTCCCATGGTTGTATAAACAATACTTTTGGAATTTATGCAAAATAATTTATTTTAGATAATATGCAAAATTTACTTTATATTTATGTTTATATGCAGCATGATCATTATAGTAGGTTCATAGCAAAATTATGCGTTGGGCCCGTGCAAAGAACGGGCATACCTATCTAGTAATTAAATATATCTCAGCTTTGTTATGGTCGGCAATGTATGAAACTGACTGCTCTCTTACTTCCAAAACATCTTACTTTTACAATAAAAAATTATGGTGAGTTATAAATATTTCATTCCTAGTAAAAGCTATAAATTTGAGTAATGAATCATGGACTGAAACTTTTTAGTGAATTTGAATGAGTCAAATTATAACAACATGCCTGATATATTTTCACAAAGTGAGGTCTGGGGATAATATATGTTGTCCATACTATTACTTCAGAAGAGAGATAGAGAGGCTATTTCGGATAGACTTCTGAATCAAGACAAAAATAGCAAAGGAACAAGTAACAATAGATATTAACACACCAAATAATAACATAAACAAGACTATCAACAAGTAATACGACACACATTCTGAAACAAAGCCTAGCCCTATGACTACTAGCACAGATAATAAAACAAAGTCCTCTTACCTACTCCGTCCTACTAAAATTCAACCCTAATTCGCCTTCTCCACTCCTTCCTATCTAGGGTCATGTCCTTGGTAATCTGAAGTTGCTCCATGTCATGTCGAATCACCTTCCTCCAATATTTCTTCAACTACCTCTATCGTGTTTTGATCCATCCTCAGCCAACCTCACACGGCTCCACACTAGGGCATCCGTGCACCTCCTAATCACAAGTTTGACCCATCTCAGCCTTTCTTCCTACATCTCGACTCCAACCAATGTCACTCCCACCTTATCTTGAATAACTTCATATCTAATTCTATCTTTCCTAGTAAATCCAAATGTCCACCATAGCAACAAGCCATTGTTGTAGTTGCTTCTCTTTTTGATTTGTCATTGTTTGGTTTGAAGGAATAGGTCGGCATGCAAATATTTGAATCCTTTTACTTTAGATTATGAATACCTGATTGAAACTGTCAAGAACAAATTGATGATTATAAGAAAGCAGCTGACTGCAGATTCTGAGCCCGCATGCTAAAAATTTGATTTGAACCTACTTTTACTAAAGGAAGCAAGAGAAGGGAAAGACAAATGGCATAAAGATATTCTTTCAACCGTGAAATTAAACACAAAAATAACCTCTGGTAAGTCTTTTCTATCAATCTCCTGGGGTAGGGGACATATAGGGCATCATTGAACTTTTTTTATATGGTATATGATATTCATATTGGAGCCTGATTAATTCAAATTTGCATCGCGTAGAGTCCATTCGGGGGAAGCTCTCCCTACTAAGAATTTTTTTCATATCGAAAGCTTAAATTCATGACTTCTGGTTAAGAGAGAAGCAACTCTATCCGTTGCTCCATATTTTTAGCGGTATTGTAAGAATGAACAAAAAATTACGATAAAGAAAGACCAAAGGAATTGGGGAAAATTTTTTTTGTTTTCTTGAAATAATTAATTACTTTGTACAACATCCTATATATACAAGTAAGGAATCAAAATAAAGACTCCTAAATAAGGTATAAAATAACTAAGGGGATACACTACTAAATAAGGTAGGAAACTAAGGGGATAATCTTCTAAATAAGGTTGAAAACATAAGACTTCTAAAAAAGATAGGAAACAAAAGATTTACCTTGGGTGTACAAAAGGAATAAAATAATATGTGCATAAAATAATATGTCTAATGATCTACTGAAATTAGACGCAATCATCACCATTAAATTAATCCCAATCCATATAGTCCTTCAATGAATAAAGTTGAGGCTGCAACAAATGAATAATGAAACAGGTGAATAAAATGGGTGAACTAACCTGGTCCAATGAAAAAAATACGGTATTATTCCAACACCCCTCCTCAAGTTGGAGGAGAAAAATGAACACCCAACTTTCATAAAACACTGTGATGAAGAGGACTAGTGAGTTACTTTTTGAATAGATCAGTTAATTGAGAGGAAGATGGAACAAATGAAAGTGAAATAAATCCATCTAAAAACTTTTGTCGAACGAAATGACAATCAATCTCAACATGTTTTGTTCTTTCATGAAACATAGGGTCCTTAGCAATGTATATTGCTTCTTGACTATCCGAATAAAAAGGTACAAGTAGTGATATTAGAATGGAGACATCTTGGAAGAAATGAACCAACCATGTGAGCTTAGCAACCACGCGCCTCATAGAACGATACTCAGCCTCGGCGGAGCTAAGATAAATAAATATTTACTTCTTTAAGTTCCAAGAGATAGGAGATCCCTAAAGTGATATATAAAATCCACTAACGAATTTTCTTGAATTTGGACATGTTGCTCAATTCGAATCACAAAAGGCAAGAAACTTAAAGCAAGAAGAGGCATTGAGAAAAAGTCCTAAACCTAGCTTCTTGGACAAGTAACGAAGAACATGTAATGCGGAAGTGAGATGAGGTAGACGAGGATCTTGCATGACTTGGCTAAGATGTTGAACAGTGAAGGCAACATCCGACCTTGTATGAGTAAGATGATTCAATTTACCAAGGATATGTCTATACATAGTGGGATTCGAAATATTATCTCCATCATTTAAACTTAGCTTTACTATAGGATCAAGAGGAGATGAAACAGGTGACATATGTGTGACATCAAATTCGTTTAGGAGATTAACTGTGAACTTTTGTTGTTAAAGTATGATGCCATGAGGTTCCCTCAACACCTCCATGCATAAGAAAAAGTGTAAATCTCCCAAATCCTTTATTGTAAACTCCTCATGTAGAAATAACTTCAATGCATACAATTCTGCATTGTTATTACCTATCAAAATAATGTCATCGACATATACTGTCACTATTGAAAGAGATGAGTCAGATTTCTTCACAAATAAAAAATAATCTTTAAGAGAATAACTAAATTCTTTAAAATTAAGGGTAAATGTGAGCTTTGAATACCACTACCTAGAGGCCTGACGAAGTTCATATATAGACTTCTTAAGCTTGCAAACATGAGATGGGGATGGTGGAATAGTCTCATCAAGGAACTTTACGTATACTTCCTCATGGAGATCTCTATGTAAAAATACATTATTAACATCCAATTGATAGAGCCCCCAACCTTTTTTGAAAGTTGTAGCTAGAAGACATCGAATAGTAGTTATTTTGACAATCAGAGAAAAAGTCTCATTAAAATCAATACCTTCCTTTTATATGAATTCTCTTATTACTAATCTAGCTTTTAACCTTTCAATGCTTCCATCACTATGTTGTTTGACTTTGTAAACCCACTTACAAGGTAAAACCTTTTTTTGGGGAGATAGTTGGACCACGTCTGAAGTGTTGTTCCATTTAAGGGCCTGAAGTTCTTTATCCATAGCTTCTTTCCAACCCTTATGCAACATAGCTTGATTATAATTTATAGGTTCTTGGATATTAACCAAAGAATTCAGCATATATCGATTAATAGAAGATAGATTTATGATGGAAAGAGGGACTGGGAGATAAGAGATAAGAAACAAGTAGAACTTACATTAGCTATGTGCACAGAATTACAAATATAATCTTTTAGGTGATTAGAATTCTTGTGTTCTCGAGTTGATATCCTAAGTGTGGAAATATTATTTGTAGAAGAAACAGGGAGATGTACCTGGTCCATGAAAGTAAGAGGAACATGAGATTGCACCTGATCCATGACAGTAGAAGGAACAGAAGGTTGAACCTGGTCCATAGTAGTGGGTGCAAAAGGCAAAGTCGAAGTGATAGATGATGGAGATGGGATGCTCTGATTAGTGTAAGTATTATCATCAGATTCAGTAGTTGGGATCGATTTATGGACTGGAAAGTAGAAATCATTAGATTTAGAAGAAGCAAAAGGAAAGACATTTTCATAAAACACAACATCTCTAGAAACAATAATTTACTAAGTATCACGAACTAAAACTTTGTAACCTATATATCCATGTGGATATTTCAAAAAGACACATGCAGTGGCCCGTGGTGCCAATTTAGACCTTTGAGAAGATAAAGTGGAGATAAAACATAAACATCCAACATATTTGAGATTAGAATAGTTAGGTATGATCTTGAAAAGTACCTCAAAGGGTGTTTTATTATTAAGAATTTTTGAAGAAAATCTATTGATTAGATAGGTTGCAGCCAAAAGACATTCACCCCAATATTGCATGGCCAGATGTGACTGGAACAAAAGGGCCCTAGATGTTTCTAGTAAATCTCTGTGTTTTCTTTCTACCACACCATTTTGTTGTGAAGTAGATACCATGAAGCTTGGTATTGAATTCCTTTAGAAAGAAAATATTCTGACTGAGCTATTCCACCTCTTAACTCAAGAGCATTGTAAGATTTTACTTTTTTGACCTTGGTTTGAAATTGTCTTTCGGCCATAGTTAAGAAAGATTTGAGGATTGTGAAAACATTTGACTTATTACTTAACAAAAAGGTCCATGTCCCTCTACTAAAATTATCCACAATGGTAAGAAATAATTTATACCCATCATGTGTTCGTTCTTTATATAGTCCCCAAGTATCAATATGTATCAACTCAAAAATGTCTTTTATTGAGATTTTATTAGTAGAAAAAGGTATTTTGGAGTGTCTTGTCATTGGACAAATCACACAAGGAGTATCAAAATTCTGACAAGAAGAAATAGAATGAAAAGGAACATTTCTCATATTACTCAAAAGCATATGCCCCAGTCTATAATGCCACAATTTCTCTTTTATTATGGAATCAAAAAAAAAAGTAAAACATGAACTAAAATCAAAATTAAAATTGAATAACTTATTACTAGAAAACTGAAACCTAAACTAGGACTTGTGATTTTCTTGATTGGGACATTTGAAGAAAATCTGACTGGCTTGATTTGAGTAGGTAGAGCCCTATCTTTTCTCTATCAATTTTCAGTGGGCTCCTTAGAGAAGGGTCCTAAAACATAAAACAAGAATTAGGAGTAAATAACACATAATTATTGAGTTGTTTACACAATTTCTATATAGACAAGAGATTGAATTTAAAATAGGATATATACAAAATATTGTGCAACATTAGATTTGGTAATGCACAGACTATTCTTGAATGTGTTACTCATACTTTATATGAATTAGGGAGATTCACCATGAACAGTTTAGGTAAAGCTTTAAGATTTGTCAAAATTGATTTATCGTTAGTCATATGCTGAGTAACTCCACTATCTAAAATCCAAGAATTATTGTTAATGTTTGCTATGTATGCATAAGAATTAACGTTAAAATCAGTCATATCTAAATCCACGAGGTCAATTGAAGTAACTTTGGGATACTATAACCGGGTAGCTCCTATATAATCGCTTGGCTACAATGGAGCTACCTACTGGAGTAAACACTGAGAAAGGTTCTGCTGAAGATTCAGAACTCACACTGAAATCGACTGTTATATAAGGAGTTACAAAGAAGAGTGAAGCTCTGGGGTCTAATAAAGCATAAACATGGAGATGAAAGACTTGTAACGTACCCGTAACCACATCAAGAAAACTCTCCTGATCCTGTCGAGTTTGGAGGGCATACAACCTATTTTGACGCTGCCCACAGGTCACACTGGAAGTGGTACCCTACTGAGTTGAGCGGCCAGCTGAAACTGAAGGACGATTAGATTGACCTTGCTGGCCGGTCTTTGGGCAATCTCTAACTCTGTAGCCTATCTTACCACATCCAAAGCACACATCACTTCCGGCTCTATAGACACCTTGATGATGCTTGCCACACTTCCCACAAAATAAATTAGTATGAACATTGTTCACACTACCCTGGGACTTGGAGCTTGGTGTTCTATCCTGACTATCTTGCCTGAACTTAGGCACTGGCACACTATCTGAAGATGGTGCTGGGGATGAAGACTTCTGATGAAACTAAGAATGGTTACCATCCTCTGACCTTGGCTAAGAAAAGTTAAAACTACTTGTTCTTGCCCTCTTATTCTCCCTCTCTTTCTCCTTAAGCTTTTCTTCCTCAATCTGCTGAGCATGAACCATAAGTATAGATAAATCTATCTCCTTAATCAATATTGCAGTCCTACACTCCTTGACCACCCTATCAGATACACCAAATAGGTACTTACTCATTCTAGACCTATTATCAGCCACCACATTAGAAGCATACCTCGCCAACTGAGTAAACTTAAGCGAGTACTCTTTCACCCTCATACAGCCCTACTTTAAGTTAATAAACTCTTGCACCTTATCTTCCCTCAAATCTAACGGAAAGAACCTATATAGAAAATACGTGGCAAACTCCTCCCACTCTACAGACCCTACCTCAGCACCCCTATCCTCTTTTCACTACTTATACCAGGTGTGAGTTGCATCCTGCAACTGATATGCAGCCAACTTAGTACTTTCACTCAAACTGACATCCATAATATTAGTCACCTTCTGAACCATATCGAGGAACTCCTACGGATCCTCTTCAGACTTGGATCCCAAAAATAAAAGAGGATTCATTCGGGTAAAGTCTTAAATCCTGGCTGCAGCTGTATTTGCCACTAGGTTAGCTGGGGCAACAGCCTTTTGATTGTTCTAAGTCACTACTGAATGAGCTAAAGTAGTAAAAGCAGCTCTGAATTCAACGTGAGAGACATGCTCGTTCGGGGGATCTTCCTAAACAGACTGTAGTACGGGCTGATTCCCGTTTCTTCTTTCGTTGGTTCTTTTGAGAGACATTATCTGTAAACCAAATAAAGGATGAGTCAGCAAGAGAGTTTAAATAGATCTCATGCTCATCTGCACAACATAAATATTGAAATAAGGAAAACTTTTCTTAAACGTCTTGTAGCCTCTTATCCATATATGTGACGTGCTTCATACCCATGCACAAGACTCTACTCAACATGGCTTTCAAACTCCCTAGGATATTTTAAAACTCTGGGCTCTGATACCAAGTTTTCTCGCGATCCGAGGCTACCCCCTAGTCGTAACAACGGTGCTTACAGTCACAAGTTACCATAAACTAACTCATGAGGTAGTACCTGCTGTGAGTACTGAATAAAATAAAGATACACATATATGTGAAAGGTAAACTAGTAAAGAACTGCAAATCTGAATATTGATAGTACGACTAAATCATAAGTGTAAAAATATCTAATAAAATACTAAAAACCAAGTTGTCTATCTGTAAATAATGGATAAGACTGATAAAGATGACTAACTTCTAACTGACTGTCTGAATGTCTGAAATCCTCTAACTGACTGTGGAGTCGATGGGACAAGCCCCCAACTAACTTATTACACTGAAGTACAGAAATAGCTGAAATAAATAGTCATGTACCTGATGGATGAGGACTCACCACTGCTGCTGTTGTGTAACGCTGAAATGTCTATAAGGGATTAAGAAGCTCAGTGTCTGAAACTATGATACAAGATGTCATAGCGCAAAGAAGGGTATGCGGCCAGTACTTTGAATGTACTAGTATATAAGGTTAGGTTGATATACATAGGGTAGTATGCATATGAAATAAGGTCGAATTGAATAATATGAGATAGATGAACATGAATGCATGAAAAGTGTAACATCTGAGAAAGCAAGACCAAGCATAAACATATATCTGAAGTAATTTGTAAACTAAAAAACTGACATCTGATAACTGAATAACTGAGAATCTATATTCTTTGGTCAAGCAACCTAGACTAAAACTATACTGATTACTGTACTGAGACTGTGGGAGGTATCATATAACTGACATGCCCCAATCTGAGCTAATCGAGGTCCAACCTATAACTCTAGTTGAAAGGGTATCAATACCGTGCCACGAATACTAACACTGGTTGTATAGATCCACTAAATTGATGCCCCAAAGCACTAAGGAGTCATCCTTAACTAGCAGGTGCTCTAATGAGATATGTGTTACCCTTAACTAAAAGGTGAACACCTTGTCAACCCTCAACTAGCAGGTAGACATCTCTAACCTACGCTGGCTACATAGTTTTGAAACTCAGGGATTGCTACTACTCCCAACTAAACTGACACTAATATTGAACTGAACTAAGCTCAACTGAATATTATTACTTAACTGATAGTACTCATCATGAATAAAAATATCTAATTATAGTTATAAGATTCATAGAGTAACTGAATAAATACTTGAAAATCCAAATATATGTAAATCACATAGGTATCGGGTGTTCATAACCCACCAGCACTGAATGAATTAACAATAATACCATAAAAAGCTTTAAAACCATAGTAGGGGATCATTGTTCAAAATCCAACACTTAGGCATTCTATCAAACGTGAGAGTCATGAACTTAAGCATAGGAATGAGTAAAGTATCCGAGAATAACATGATTACAAGGCTAAAAATCATAACTTGGGGATTCAACGTGAAACTTTCAATATTCAAAACATGTAATCTCCATTCCTCTTGAGAACAAGAGGTTCGTGGAGATATTTCAACTTAAATATGAAAACTCATAATTTAAGACTACATGGGTGAAAGGAACCCATGGATGAACATCACGCATACCTCACCAAATGAATTCATAAAGACTCTTGGAAATTTCTTGAGGTTTGAAGTTTGAATTCCTTGCTTGCTTGAGAATGGGTTAGGGTTTGTTCTTGAGGAAAGGGAGTCTTCTTTTGAGAAAATTTGTGATTGAAAGAGTAAATAATGCCCTTTAGGGAGTTAAATCTCGGGTTATGGACTGATTGAATGAAGGGAAATGACCCAAATACCCTTAATTAATGAGGAACAAAAAGCTAGACGAGCGAGGAAGGGCACGCCGTAGGCTCCAGTATGGTGCAGTAGAGGAGGCGCCGCGGGCTCCAGTGCAGTGCAATAGATGGGGCATCGCGGGCTCATCCCGACGCTGCTACTATTTTGGATTCCCAAATATGCCTTTATGCTCGTCTAAAAATTTTAAAACTCGCCTGGGATGTGCTTTGAACTACCCCAATCATGAATCAACTTAACAATTAACGTTCAGAGGTCAGGAAGATCAAAAATAAAATCATCAAAATTTAGGGGCCTTGGAAAAGACAAAGTCTCAACACTTCATAAAAATTTCAAGTCCTTGATCCCCCCCTTCCTTTTTAATATGCAATCATGAGCTGAATTGAGTTAGGATCTTGAGAGGTATTGCAACAACACCATCGACCTATATTATCTCTGTTGTTTCATCAATAAGCTGGGCAGTGTTGGCCGTGATGAAAGATTAAAATGGTTGCGAGGTGAACAAGAAACGAATATTAAAATTTGAAACAAGGTGGTTGGAATCAACATTGCTCTGATAACATGTAAGGATGAACGAAAAATTATGGAAAAGAAAGACAAAAGAAATTGGAAAAATTTTTCTTTTCCGTTTTCTTGAAATGATTAATTGTTTTGTACAATATCCTATATATACAAGTAAAGAATCACAATGAAACTCCTAAATAAGGTACAAAATAACTAAGGGGATACACTTCTAAATAAGGTTGGAAACTAAGGGGCTTCTAAATAAGGTTGAAAACAAAAGACTTCTAAACAAGGTAGGAAACAAAATATTTACCTAGGGTGTACAAAAGGAATAAAATAATATGTGCATAAAATAATATGTACAATGACCTACTGAAGTTGGCTGCAGTCATCATCACTAAATCAGTCCCAAGCCATGTAGTCCATCGTCAAATAATGTTGAGGCTGTAGCAGACGAAGAATGAAACAGGTAAATGAAACAAGAGAAACAACTCAGTCCAATGAACAAAATGCAGTATTGTTCCAACAGGTGCATCATTGAACTTTTCCATACTACCAAACATGCTCAGACCTTAGTGAATATACACTTGAGTACCAAAATTACTTAGCATGCCGACCTACTCCAAAAAATCACACACTTCTGAGTACGAACATTTGTGGAAATAAATTAGCACATGTTATAAATTTTACTTTGTTTAGGGACTATTCACATTCTACTCCATGTCTCCATCTTGCATAAAATTAATTACTTAAGACTTTTTGTAATTTTCATTAGTAGGATTCATCCAAGTGGAGTTCTTAGTAAGATTTTTTGTTTTGTTTCTCAAGATAACAAGAAATACAAATTTACTCTCTCTATTTCCATTTCAATTTTCTCATATACTAAAATAAGATTTAACTATTTATTCATTCATTTTAATAAATTAAGAGTTTTATTTTTCTTTATTCTATCCTTAATATTAAATAATTATATAAAAGTTGTAATTAGCTATGAAACTGCCACATAATCCTTCGCTAACTTGGTTGTAATCTACCTTCACCTTATTATACTCTCGGAAGCATCCTGTCTTTTGATGAATATGCTCTGTTCCAACTTCCAACCATCACCACCCCACCCACTACCCACCTACTCACCCGAGAAAATTGAAGGAAAAGCGTCTTTTAAGTCTTGAATGAAGGATTGATGACATTGACCAACTTAAAGGGTCAAACATCATTAGGAAATTTGATTAGTTAACAGTGGACTTGATTAATATTTTTAAAAATTTCTAATCCTTTTAAAAATACAAATCAACCCAACCCATACCCCTCTTCAATCCAAATCAACCACTCTCTCCTCTCTCTCGACAGCTTCTCTCAACACTATCCCAACCGACAGTTCTACAAAATTTCCCCCTTCAACCCCCGGCAACTTCCACCTCCAGCGACAAATAGTTGGGCTTCGAGTTTCCTCCTTCAATTCAAATCAACCTGTCTGTCATCCCTCTCTTGACAGCTTCTCTCAACTCTCTCCCAACAAACTGTTCTACAAATTTCTCATTTCAATCCTCGGCGACTTTAACATCCAACAACAAATAGTTGGGCTTCGAGTTTCTTTTTGACTTCAACCTTCAAACAACGTGATAGCCTTGCTCTCTGGCCACAATAGCTTTGAATTCTTTATCGTTCATTTTCTTCTTTCACGGGTAAAAATTTATGGCCTTTTTAGTTTTGAAAAAAACGAGGAACTTGAGCCAACTTCTCTTATAGTATTGGTTAACAATTTTAATATTTGTTACATTAATTTGAAATGTGGTCTGAATAAAACTCTAATTTCTGGTATTTCTTCGCTTCTCTTTTAGAAGTGAATTATGTTTTTTGGTTGTTTGTTGCATTTTTTTGAAGTTTGATTTTTTATTGTTTGTGTTTATAAAAATAAAATAACAATTTGGGTAAATTTGTTTTGTTCTTCTTCTTGGTAAAAATGGTGATATTGTTGTCTTTTTGTTGAACAAAATCGTGCAATTGTTTTTTATTTTCTCCAACAAATTATCCATCTGGTGCAACATATTAACTATTTGATACAACAGATTTGACATATGATGCAACAGATCAACTATCTGATGCACCAGAGGAACCATCAGATTACAATTCTGGTGCAACAGATTAATCATTTAATTCAACAGATTAACTATCTGATGCAACAGATTAACCCTATGTTGCAACAGATTAAGCATCGGATAAAAAAATTTGATGCAACTAATTAACCATCTGATGGAATGGAAGAACCATCAGATTAATGATATGATGCAACATATGAACCTTCTGTAGGATAAAATCCTATCAACTTTTCCAACAGGAAATATCCAAGACTTGATTTTTTCAACTGATCATTCATCTACCGTGATAGACGACCCTGTGTTGGAAGAAATCTAAACAATATTGATCATTGATAATTGTTCTAATAGATCACTCATGTGTTGCAAAAGATGTGTGACCTATTTCATACACCATTCATCTTTTTTAATAGATAAGTAATATATTTTATATTTTCACAACAGATTACTCAGTCGTTGCTGCAGGTTAGTTAACTGTTCTGACAAATCACTTCTATGTTACAACAGATATGTGATTTGTTGCACAGACTATTCATCTTTCTCAAAAGATGAGTCATATATTTTGTATTATCACAACAGATTACTCAGTCGTTGCTACGGGTTATTTAACTATTCCAACAAATCACTCATATGTTGCAACAGATGATGTCAACACAGATATGTGATCTGTTACACAGACCATTCATATTTCTCAACAGATGAGTTATATGTTTTATATTATCACAATAGATTATCAACCATTGCTATAGGTTATTTAACTGTTTCAACAGATCACTCATATATTACAATAGATAATGTTTGAATAGATGTGTGATCTGCTGCATAGACCATTCATTTTTCTCAATAGATAATTGATTTGTTTTGTATTATCGCAACAGATTATTCATCTATTACAACAGGTTATTTAACTATTTCAACGAATCACTCATATATCACAACAATGTGTGATCATCTATCTTAAAATATGAGTGATATATTTTATACTGTTACAACAGATCTACTCATCCGTTGCAACAGGTTAGTTATATGCTACAACAGATATACTACCTGGTGCAACAGATTGGCGATCTGTTGCAACTGTTATTTTACTATTTTGCTTGTTTGATTTACTGTTATCTTTTTTTAATGATGCATTAATCAACTATAATAATTTTTTTTATGTTCCTATTAATTTTAGATAATATGGTTCCCAAAAGAATAGAAACCGAATCAAGTCCAAGTAAAGGAACAAGTGAAATAGCTAGGCTACATCCACCACTCTATGAGCTTGCTTTATAAGCATTATCTCAATCGGGAGCAGAATATGATGAACACGGGGAGGAGGAATGCTTCAAAAGAGATGATGCAAATGCTAATGTCCCTTCCACCGTAGAGTTGGCCAAATCCATCAGCATTGATCGTTATCATATAAGAATGCAGTACAATGATGCCACAGATTTAACGAATGATTTTGTGGCTAAGTCAGCCATGGAAAAAAATTTTGACGCCTTCAGAAAAATACTTCAAGAACAAAAATTCTATGCTTATTTCAGGGATAGCTACTTTGAAAAATATTTTGATTTTTCGGGGGACAACAATGCTTGTTTCCAAATGAAAATGGTATATGAACTTCTCAAGCACAGGTTTATGTATGAAAACAAAGATAAGATGGATGAGGTGTGGATAAATTACTGTGGCACGCCTGTTTGTTTTGGTTGGAAGGAGTTTTCCATAGTTACCGGACTAAAATGTAGTCCTCCTTCTCAAGTTATACCTATTTTAACCCAAAAAAAGCACCCCGCACACCCAAAAAAGGTAAAGGCAAGTCGTGTGATCGTGATGACCTGGTGTCCATTGTTGGTCCAAGTTTCAAAAATAAAAATTTGATAGAAGCATTGAAAGGTAAAGGACTTTCAAAGAAGCACAAGCAGTCATTGTGTTTGGTTTGATTTATACATAATATTCTTTGGGCGAGAGATGTTAACAAAAACATAAGCCTAGGTTTAATAAAGCTCTCCGAGGATCTTTAGGTGTTTAACAGCTCTCCTTGGGGTTATGAAAGCTTCAAAATGACTGTCAAATATTTGTTGATTCCGTTAGCGCCAAAGACAGTCAACTTATATGGCTTCCCATGGGCTTTCATGGTAAATGTTTTTTTTTATTATGATATCATTCATTTTTTTACTCAATAATGGTTTTGATTTATTGGCGTTATTTTATAGGCTTGGGCGTTTGAGGTCATTCCTTATTTGAGACAAAAAGTGAACTACCGGGAAGGAGTTTCCTGTCCAAGAATCTTGAGATGGTTGTCGGCCAAAACTGATAAAATACAAAATTTCTTGATCTCTTCAACCCCCGAAGGATGCAGTAAGTATAATTATAATTAATTTTTTACTTTTAATTAATGTTTTTTGAATGATCTAATCATCATTCTAATATATGTAATGATTTATGTTAGATTGTGCATCCGTTGCTAGTTTCGACCAATCGAGAGTTGAAGATGTCATTTTTACTTACTTTACGGTCTGCACAAAATTTATCGGACCCTAAGGTCATCGACAGAATAAAAATGAAATTGTTTGAAGCAACAACCATTACAAGAAAAATAATTTTGGAGGGTGGGCTTGTTGTTGTTGATGGTTTTAGAGGTGATAGAGTTGTTGGTGGTGGTAGTGGTGCTGTTGTTGGTGCTAATGATGCTCCTCTTACATTATTTAAAGCAAATCAATATAAGTATGATCATACTGGTTATACAGATTTTGTCTCTCCCAGCGAATGTTCTGAATGAAAATGTCAAAACTACAGGGCGAAACATGATGTAGTGATTAATGCTATTAATGCATTAACTGCTTCTGTTAAGGAATTGACATCTAAGAGGGGTATCATTCCATCAAAGATGATTTTATTTTCATCCGCTCCATTAGAGATTAGGGCTAAGAGAAGAAGAAAAGTCATTTCCAAGGCATTATCAAGCATCCAAAAAAGTAAAATTGCAACTCCTCTGTCTGTGTGTTGCACTGAGCAATGTACAATATCCAAAGAAGAGCAGCACGAGCTGAAGAAGGTGAATATATATATCTTCCAACTAACAAAACAAACAAAAACATATCTGTTTCAACAGATGACACATCCACTGAAAATTATCAAATAGATATATACATCTATTGCAACAGTTGACTAATTTGTTGCACCAGATAAAGTATTTGTTGTGATATATGTCATCTGTTTTAGCAAATCAAATAGCTCTTTGTACCACTTTTATTTGTACCAACAGACGAACTATCTGCTGCAACAGATGATTTATATATTGCAACGGATGGTTCATCCGTTGGAAATTATCATACAGGTCTTCCTCATGTAGAAATTTATCCCAACAGGTGATTCATTATTGCAATAGAAATATAATCTATTTGGGATAATTTACAACAGGAGGAAGACCTGTTTGATTTGCTAGAACAGATGAGTTATCCTTTTCTATTTTGTAGTATCGCTGTGATTAGCATTGACTAATTCTGGCTTTCTAGGTGGATGTAGAAGCTACTGTTGAACAGCATTGACAATATGATACTCTTTTTATGGACATACAGAGAACAAAAAGCGCAGACACTGTACATAAGCGACAATAAAGATCCACGACGAGCAAAGCCGAATTCTATAGCACCGGTGAAGAACAACTTGTCCATATAGAGTAGATCTTTATAGCTTGAGCCTGTCAAAGTAATTATTGGCATCATACTTAAATTTTTGATGTATTTGTTGAGATCTATACCCATAACAATTTTTTTTCATTTCATTTATTCATTGACTTATTTCAGCTAATTTCAAAAGGCTTTGATTTATTTTATTTTGTCTATTAATTTTCATTTTTCCTTAGATTTGAACTTATTAATTGAAAAGGAATACTAGATTCAAATATTGTAACAGATAATGTATTTGTTGCAATAGATGACACATCTATT
This sequence comes from Capsicum annuum, assembly GCF_002878395.1. Taxonomy (NCBI): domain Eukaryota; kingdom Viridiplantae; phylum Streptophyta; class Magnoliopsida; order Solanales; family Solanaceae; genus Capsicum; species Capsicum annuum. The sequence continues at coordinate 214,024,402 of NC_061121.1, forward strand.
GGATAAAATCTAACAGATTTAGACATATGTTGCAACAGGTAGGTAATTTGTTGGAATTTATCAAACAGGTCTTCCCACTGTTGCAACAGATGGACTTAGAAACATCAAGATAATGCAACAGATGACCAACCTATTGCAACAGATAGGTATCAAGTAGACAGTTTTCATTTTAAACACGTAAAATAAAATAGGCATCAAATGTGTTAGTTTGGCACTTTTTGCTGACTTGCCATCATTTGGCCCCCAACGGTCATTTTTTCCCCCATTGTCTTATATATTCATCTTCCTCCTAAAATTTAATCCTAAATTCCCAAATCTTCTTCTTCATCGTCATCTTCTTTTATCTATCCAAATTCTTCAAATTATCCAAATTTTTTGTGATAAAGATTTTCGATATTGTAAGTCCGGTCATGAAGCTCTGTTAAAGACTTCTTGGACTCAACAAAATTCAGGTCGTAGGTTTTTTATGTAAGATTTCAAAGGTAATATTTTTTATTTAATTAGTTGATTAATTATTGACTTGTAATTGTTTTGTAATTGTGTTCTTGTTTTTATAGAAATTGGGTGGATGCGATTACTTTGATTGGTATGAAGAACGACACCCTTCACAAGTAAATCATGCAATCTGGGGTTTGTTGAACAAAATCAAGGCTTCTGAAGAGAAATAAAATCGAGCAAGAAGATACTACATTGTTTTCGTTATTACTACTAGTTTGGTGTTTTGGGCACATGAATATTCAAGAGTAATTGTTGGAAAATATCAAAAAGATTTAGGCATATGTTGTAAAATTTAGGTCATCTGTTGGAAATTATCAAACAGGTCTTCCCACTATTGCAACAAATTAGACTTAGATTACATAGAAATAACATCGGCATAATGCAATAGATGACCAACCTATTGCAACAAATAAGCTATCTGCCGGGACAGATTCAATATATTTTACAATAGATTGACAATCTATTGCATTATAAAAAACTCAACTTTCATAAGAAAAAAATTATTGCCACTACATGTACATGTAATAAAGTGAAAGGTGACTTGAAATTAAAAATTATCATTTCACAGGCTCTTCTATATACACAGGCTCCAAGCATCCAGCTAGTACCCCATAAGCCCAAACCTCTTGCAGGTTTACCATAGCGTTGTCGCACAGAAAAGTCATTGGCTCAGCTATTTTTGTGTCGGTCAGTAAACATTCGATGTGTGCAAGAGCGCATGAGCCGCTCGCATAACCGGTATCATTTTTTGGAAGGATCATTCCCTTATTTCGACCTACAAAATCCCATGATTTCTTCATCAACACTTTCTTTGGCAAATGATTATCGGTTTACTCTTCCTCAACAAGATGGGCAACAGCTCCATCAGTGGCTCCACCAGGAGAAAAAGATAAAAATCATCGATAAGAGGTTTGTTACAGTCATAAACATTGATCTTTCCCTCCTCTAGTAGTATCTCAATAGCCTTATAATGCATGCCGTTCACTCTAATGATTGCAGGAATCCTCTTTGCCTCGGTCCAGCTCTTGTCGTGTGGATTTGGCCTCTCCCCTCTAACATATTTTATTATTTCTTCTTCATCCAAGTCCAACGTAGAAATTATGAAATAAAGTCCTACGCCACAGGCTGACGCCTCCATATTGAGTTGATCGTACCTATCCTTGAGCTTTTTATAGAAGTCGAGGTCTATTATCCTATCAGCAGCATCATAAGCTTCTCGGTACGTTAATTGCCTTTTTCTCATGAGGCAGAGAAATTTGTCAACATGTTGTGATATAAGAAGTCAATTTTTAAGTAGGTTAGTAATTGTAAAGATGCAACGGATGGTCCATCTGTTGTATAGGGTTCTCTGAATCAATAATTCAACGCAACTTATGCAACAGATAGATAATAAGTTGCAATAGAACCACTACCAGTTGCACCAGTATACCCAGCTGTTGCAACAAATTTCACATCTGTTGCGTAGCTTCTTCTTCATGGGGTAGATTAGAAGACTAGGTTAGGAAAAGTAAACTTGCCTTGTCCTCGTACGGCATACGCATATCAGACATAGTCTGAAAGTCTTGAGGGGGAAAGGGAGGCTTGGGTAATCTGGTGCGCCTAGCTTGGTATTCTTAGCCTGTCGCAGATCCTTCTTCTCTTTGGTGCCAAGTTCCACGTATATGTCCACCTTCTTGACTAGCCCCTGAACTTCAACAGCTTTTGGAGAGGGAGGAATTATAATTTTTTTATTTCCGATCAGAGAGTATGTCTCTAATTGCTCTTTTCTTTCTCCTAACCAACACTGTGAGAGTGTGTGGCTCCTTCACCTTCTTGGATAGTATGACACACCTTTTGGATTTGAATTCCTCGACAGATTTAGAGCTAGCCTCTACTTTTTCAAAGATTTTATCTTGGCTGTCCTTACACTTTTCGCATTCACAATGAGAACACGAGGGTGAAGAGGGGTGAGAGGGACCGATGTAAGGGTGAAAGGGACCTGTGTAAGGTTGAGGGGGACCTGTGAAAGGGATATTTTCAAACATATTTATTTTTTCTTGAGCATCAACATGCTCATCATCACGAGTGGTAGCATTATCAGCATGCCTGCCACCAACACCAACAACTTCACCAGAAGAAGCGCCCGGATCTATCTTAGTAGGTTGGTCATGAAGAGCCTCAACATTAGGCTGACCTTGCCTAAATTTTCTTCTTATGGTTGTTTCTCCAGCCAATTCCTTCTTTATTAACTCCACCATTGGGTCTGCTATAGTATCAACAGGACGGAAAGTAATATAAGAAGTCATTATCGACTCTTCCACAGTAGGAACGATGCATGGATGCACAACCAATAAAAATAGATAGATATTTTTAAATCATATAACATAATAATTTTCACAGTTGGCTTACATTTTAAGTCAACTTCTGCAGCAGATTAACAATATGTTGCATCAGATTACCCATCTGTTACATAGTTTGTAGTATATGGTTAAAATCCATTTGAGTCGGGTTCAGAGAACCAGAGCAATACATGGATAATCTGATGTAAAATATCAATCATCTGTCGCAAAAAATTATCAATCTATTTCACCAGTTGCACAAGATGAGTAAGCTGTTGGGTTACATGTTATGCAACAGATGATATATATGTCGCAATAGATTAATAATATGTTACATCAGATTACACATCTGTTGCATAATTTGTAATAGATGGTTAATTTGTTAGAAGTCGGGTTCAGAGAACCAAAGTACTAGAAGGGTAATCTGATGCAAGATATGTCGCAATAGATTATCCATCTGTTGCACCGGTTGGCACATGATGGGTAATATATCACAACAGATGTCCCATCTAGTGTATCAGATATAACGTTAATTGCATCAATTGCACCAAGTATAACATCTATTCAATATCTTTTATTGAGTAAAATTATTTTACTTGAAGAAGACGTATTGTATCATCAGGAGGGTTAAAGAGATCAACCTCCTTAATTTTGGTGTTGCTCTTTGCAGCCAACCACCTAAACATCCTTAGATGAGAAACCTCATTCAGTAATCCATTACACGCTTTCGAAGGGGAGGAATGACTTTAAATGCCCAAGCCTAAAAAATGTAAACAGGAAGCAAGCAAAAAAAAGTCATAATAACTATATTCGATATAAATTAATGGATGAGTAAAACTAGTGATTAATTTTACCATGAAAGCCCAAGCCGTATAATGTGGTCATCCCTGAGGATAGCTTTGTCAGTAAATATTGGACAGTCAAGTAGAAGTTGTCATATCCTTAGGGATAATTGTTGAATTTATCAAAATCCTCAGCACGCACCAACAAATCATCTTCTAGGACCTTGTTGACGTCTCTTGCCGATATAACCAAATGGGCAACCAAACTAAGCATAATTGCTCTCTGTACTACTCTGGTATGGTTTTATCCTTGAGATCTATCAACAAATCCGATGCTTTGTAGCCACGTAGAGCAATGTCAAACAACCCATCTATTTTTTCCTTGCGTTTTCTTGCCTTGGATCTTTTGTGGGGTGGTGATTCTTCTGGACGATGACATCTCAAGCCCGTCACTATGGCAAACTCTTGCAAGCCAAAACAAACTGGAATGCCATAGTAGTTGATCCAGATTTCATCCATCTTCCTTTTGCCCCCTCCTCCGGATCTTTATCATCCCCCATGTATTTGATCCTGCGCTTGAGAAGACCATATACCATCGTCATAGGGAAATGAAAATGGGCAGGGAGATCCTCAGGCAGCACAAGAAAGCGTCCAAAGCAGCTCTTCTTAAAAAGTCCGTCTTAATTAAAAATTTTCCCCATCTGACATTTAAGTACAATTTCACCAGTTAGTTCTGCTTCTGGGTCATTTATCGGCATCACAACTCAAAACCTGTCAATACTAAAAGTTTTGACATGATCATGCTGGGATGCCGATATTAATTCACGCCCTATTGGTGATCCATTATCATCATATTGATGATCATCCTCTTTCTCTTTCTCACTCTCTAATTCCTTCTCTTTCTAACTTTTATTTTCTTCATCACCATCACAGACCCTTGTCCACCTACCTCAACATTGTTTTCATATCTCTCCTCAGCTTCACTTTGTTCAGGAAGTTCCTCCGAATCCCTCTATACTGTAGCCTTTTTTTTTGGGTAGCCAGGCATTGATCCACTTTCACTTTCTTGTCTTTCGGGAGACATGTTCTACCTACAAACAATAGAAAAACAAAAATTGCATTACAATTAATGTATGCATAAATTTTAAAAAATACATTACAAACACCACCAATATCGACACACCAACAGCCACCACCACAAACACTACCAACCAATGCCACAAACAGCACAAATACCGACATCACCGACAGCCACCACAAACACCACCAACCAATGCCACCACGACGACCACAAAAATCACTACCACCACCAAAAACACCTCAAACACCATCCAACAAGACCACGACAGTAAACGGAACACTGCGACAGAAACTAGGGTTTTTTCAAATTCTTCCTATGATTTTACCATTAAAACTCAAAATTGTAAATCCATTCTCAAAGATAATACAACTAAAAGTTTTATTTTTCATCATTAACTTAAAAGCCCTTATTTTTTAGATAAAAATAACAAATTGATGTGTGAGAAAAAGCTAACACGTTTAATGTTTTTTAGCTCAAAATAATTGTGAATTTTGAAGCAACTCTTGTTATTTTGATGTGTTTGCTCATTATATTGCAGTAAAAGGCTGAAGGAATGGAAATAAATGACAATGGAGCAAAAGAGAAGAAAACATAGCTGACGAAATCCATGATAAGTCGTCAGCCTTGTGATAACCTATCAGAAGCAGCGTCAGCCTTAACTAGAAAATTGGAGATGAGAAGTAGTTCTAACCACGTATGTGACATGGCATCAAGTGGGTGATAAGGCATCAAGAATGGCATCAGCCTTAAGCAAAAAATCAGTGATAGGAGAAGACATCTGACGACGTTGGTGATACGTCATAAGATCCTTGACGCGGAGTCAGATCCTTGATGCGGCGTCAGAGTCATCATCAGCCTAAGGCAGAGAATTAAAGAAACTGGAGCAAGTCTGACGCCATCCGTGGTAGGGCGTCAGACTCTTGACGCGGCGTCAGCTTGGGCGTCACCTAATTTGAGAATTAATTGAATTTGCTATTTTATTTCCTTAATTAGGCTTTAGTATAAATAGCATATTTTAGGGTTTATTCAGGGAGTTCTTTTTTTTTTAGTTTTGAAGAGTTTTATTTTCTTCAACACTTATAAACTATTTGGGGTTTCTATCTCGTGAGTAAATTGAAGAAACTACTTGTTGTTTTTCATCCATTCGTAAGTTTATCCTTATTATGATGAATTCAACTTGTTATTTCATTCATCAAATCATAAGCGGCTAATTTCATTAGCCGTAGTTATGGGATCCATGGATTAGGGTCTGATAGGTTACCAGGCATTTAACAGATTCAAAGAGTAGTAGGACGTCTTGAAATTCTGTTGTTTTAACTGGATTAATCTACCTGAGATAACATCCTATTGGAAATAGATAAGTTATCTAAGTTCGAGAGAATTAGATAATAAATTATCTGGTGAGGTCGAGAGATAAGTCAGACAGTATCATAGTCAGGGATATTCTGTTATTTCTACTTACTCCAAGAATCCCAAGCATTACCTAGTATTTGTTAACTCTCAATACCCATGGTAAACATAACTCTGGTTTCTCATTTATATTGATTACAACACTAAAATATTGAAAGTGACAATTAACTCTCTATGAACCTTAAACCCCCATTTTATCTTCTTATATCGATTGTTTTAATTTAACTTATAGCTTTAGTTTCAAACTAGTTTAATCGCCACTCACATTGTTCCTTGTTGGATTCGACCCCAACCTAGTTGGGTTTTATATTGACCACAATCGCTTACACCCATTCAAGAGCGTAATTTGTGCATTATCACAAATATAGGACTCTTCTCAAACTCTGTTACCTACGAATACAAAGAAAATGACTGATACAAGCAAGAATGAAGTCAAAAATAACAGCTATGTAGTCAGAAATGAGAAGAAAAACGATCAGTCGTGAAGGGTTGAACAATTTGTTGAGTAGTTGCTGTCTGTACTATATTGTTGAGTGAGAATGAGAAAGAAAAGAGCAATAACTAAATATTTGAAATGATGAAACGTTTTGTATGGGTTGATTTGTATTTTGGAAAAAAATGACAAGTTTTAAAAATGTTAATTTGGTCCGAATTGATCTTAATTATTTTTAAAATTATAAAAGATATGCGTACTTTTTAACCCTCTCATCATGCAATTTCCAAAGGGATACTATTAGTCTAACATATGAACTCAATTGAAATTGTATAAAAAATAATTGTTCAACATATTGCATCAGATTTAGCAGCTGTTGTAAATTATCAATCAGATTAGGTAATCTGTTGCAACATATTATGAATCTATTGTAAATTATCAAACAGATTAAGTCATCTATTGTGACAGATTATCATTTGTTGTAAATTATCAAATTGATTGTCATATGTCGTAAAAGATTACTTATATGTTGTAAATTAAGAAATAGGCGTTGCCATCTGTTGTAGTTGACCCTATGAGAACCCATCCCTAGTCCTAGATTAATCAATGAAGGTATTAGTTGAACATATGAGGTAGTAAGAATCGGTTTGGCTCAGAGTGATCGATCGACGACTCTGATCGGGAGAAACGCAATACCTTCTCATCAAGCAATTGCCAAATGACTATTAAATTGAAGTTGTAGTGACCTTATGAGAACTCACCCCTAGTCCTAGATTATTCAATTAAGGTATTAGTACCCTAGTCCTAGATTAATCAATAGGGGCTGTTTGGTTTGCAAATAATTTCGAAATAAAATAATAATTCCGGGATAAAACTTTTTATCCATCGTTTCGTTGTAAATATTTGGGATAACTTATCCCAGGACTAATAATTAGACCCGGGATAAGTTATCCACCCAAATGGTGGAATAACAATTCCGGGATTATTTTTCTTTGGTATAAAATTATACAAGGACAAATATACCCTCTTGGGATTGTTATATATAATTAAATTATGTATAATTAAATATAATTAATATATTTTAACATAATATATTATAATTAAATATATTCACATAATATATATATATAATTTAACATAATTAACGTATATATATTCATAATATATTCATAATAATATACGTTTCGTTGTAATATATATATATATATATATATATATATATATATATATATATATTATATTCATAAATAATAAATTATGTTTAATTAACGTATAATATATTTATTAATTATTAATATAATATATTACGTAATATATAACGTAATTACGTAATATATAACATATAATATTATGAATATATTATGAATATATATACATTAATTATGTGTAATTATATATATTATATTAATATATTTAATAATAATATATTATGTTAAATTATGTTAATTATGTTTAATTATATAACATAATATATAACGTAATATATTCTCACACACATAAATTATGTTTAATTAACGTATAATATATTCATAAATAAATAATTTTGAACAGTTTACCATTCAAAATGGTTGTAAAATATATAAATTATGTTTATTTATATATTTTAATTTCTCTAAAAATTAATAAAAAATTTTAAGAATGAATATTTAAAGCTTAAAAAGAAATATATATATACATATATATATATATATACATATATATATATATATATAAAGTTAAATAAGATGGAGAGTATTTTGGTAATCAATCAATTTATTCCTAGAAATTATACCATGCATATTACTTTGAATACAACAAACCAAACACTCAATAAAAAATAATCCCAGCATAACTAATCCTAATATAACTTATCCCATCACAACTTATCCCAGCATAACTAATCCCGGTATAACTTATTTTCAAACCAAACGACCCCTTAAGGTATTAGTTGAACATATGAGGTAGTAAAAATCGGTTCGGCTCAGAGTGATTGATCGACGACTCTGGTCGGGAGGAATGCAATACCTTCTCATTATGTTATTGCCAAAAGACTCAATTGAAGTTATAGTTGACCCTATGATAACTCACCCCTAGTCCTAGATTATTCAATTAAGGTATTAGTCTAACATATGGACTCAATTGAAATTATATATAAACAAATATTCAACCTGTTGCAACAGATGTCTTTTCTGTTGGATTGAATCAAACAGATTATGTAATCTGTAGCAACATATTATGAATTTATTGTAAATTATCAAACAAATTAAGTCATCTGTTGCGACAGATTACCCATTATTGTAAATTATCAAATTGATTAGCATATATCGCAACAGATTACCCATATGTTGTGAATTATCAAATAGGCAATGTCATTTGTTGTAGTTGACCCTATGAAAACTCACCCCTAGTCCTAGATTAATCAATGAAGGTATTAGTTGAACATATGAGGTAGTAAGAATCTATTCGGCTCAAAGTGATCGATCAACGACTCTGATCTGGAGAAACGCAATACCTTCTTATTATGTAATTACCAAAAGACTCAATTGAAGTTGTAGTTGACCCTATGAGAACTCACCCCTAGTCCTAGATTATTCAATTAAGGTATTAGTCTAACATATGGACTCAATTGAAATTATATACAAACAAATGTTCAACCTGTTGCAACAGATATCTTTTTGGTTGGATTAAATTAAACAGATTATGTAATCTGTTACAACATATTATGAATCCGTTATAAATTATCAAATATATTAAGTCATCTGTTGCAACAAATTATCCATCTATTGTAAATTATCAAATTAATTGTCATATGTCACAACAGATTACCCATATGTTGTAAATTATCAAATAGGCGCTGCCATTTACTGTAGTTGACCCTATGAGAACTCACCCCTAGTCCTAGATTAATCAATGAAGGTATTAGTTAAACATATGAGGTAGTAAGAATTGATTCGGCTTAGAGTGATCGATCGATGACTCTGATCGGGAGGAACGCAATACCTTCTCATAATACAATTGCCAAAAGACTCAATTGGAGCTGTAGTTGACCCTATGAGAACTCACCTTCAGTCCTAGATTATTCAATTAAGGTATTAGTCTAACATATGGACTCAATTGAAATTATATATAAACAAATGTTTAACCCAGTTCAACAGATATCTTTTATGTTGGATTAAATCAAACAGATTATGTAATTTGTTGCAATATATTATGAATCTGTTGTAAATTATCAAACATATTAAGTCATCTATTGCGACAGATTACCCATTTATTGTAAATTATCAAATTGATTGTCATGTCGCAACAGATTACCCATATATTATAAATTATCAAATAGGCACTGCCAACTATTGTAGTTGACCCTATGAGAACTTACCCCTAGTCCTAGATTAATCAATGAAGGTATTAGTTGAACATATAAGGTAGTGAGAATCGATTCGGCTCAGAGTGATCGATCGATGACTCTGGTTGGGAGGAATGCAATACCTTCTTATCATGCAATTGCCAAAAGACTCAATTGAAGTTGTAGTTGACCCTATGAGAACTCATCTCTAGTCCTAGATTATTCAATTAAGATATTAGTCTAACATATGGACTCAATTTAAATTATATATAAACAAATGTTCAACGTATTGCAACAGATGTCTTTTTTGTTGGATTAAATCAAACAGATTATGTAATCTATTGCAATATATTATGAATCTGTTGTAAATTATCAAACAGATTAAGTTATCTATTGCGACAGATTACCCATCTATTGTAAATTACCAAATTTATTATCATATGTCGCAACAGATTACCCATATGTTGTAAATTATCAAATAGGCCTTGCCATCTGTTGTAGTTGACCCTATGAGAACTCACCCCTAGTCCTAGATTAATCAATGAAGGTATAAGTTGAACATATGAGGTAGTAAGAATCGATTCAGCTCAGAGTGATCGATCGACGACTCTGGTCGGGAGGAACGCAATACCTTTTCATCATGTAATTACCAAAAGACTCAATTAAAGTTGTAGTTGACCCTATGAGAACTCACCCCTAGTCCTAGATTATTCAATTAAGATATTAGTCTAACATAGGACTCAATTGAAATTATATATAAACAAATGTTTAACCTATTGCAACAGATGACTTTTTGGTTGGATTAAATCAAACAGATTATGTAATTTGTTTCAACATATTACAAATCTATTTTAAATTATCAAACAGATTAAGTCATCTATTGTGATAGATTACCCATTTGTTGTAAATTATCAAATTGATTATCATATATCGCAACAGATTACCCATATGTTGTGAATTATCAAAAAGGCGCTGTCATTTGTTGTAGTTGACCCTATGAAAACTCACCCCTAGTCCTAGATTAATCAATGAAGGTATTAGTTGAATATATGAGGTGGTAAGAATTGGTTCGACTCAGAGTGATCGATCGACGACTCTGGTCGGGAGGAACGCAATACCTTCTCATCATGTAATTGCCAAAAGACTCAACTAAAGTTATAGTTGATCTTATGAGAACTCACCCCTAGTCCTAGATTATTTAATTAAGGTATTAGTCTAACATATGAACTCAATTGAAATTATATATAAGCAAATGTTCAACCTGTTGCAACAGATGCCTTTTCTGTTGGATTAAATCAAATAGATTAGGTAATATATTGGAATATATTACGTATCTGTTATAAACTATCAAACAGATTATATCATTTGTTGCGACAGATGACCGATCCTTGGAAATTTCCAAACATAAATTGTCATCTGTTGCACTTAAATATTTTAAGATCCTTTTTTTAAAGCAATATATGTATTTCCTGTCCGAGATTAAAAAGTTAAAATACTAAGGCGGTAAGAAATATTACTACGTACTACTTGGATAACTCAAAAATCTCCTGAGTAGTCTTATCTGGTCTTTTCAATGTCACCGTCTCCTCGTGCCCCTCAAAAGTTATTAATGAATATTTAAAACCCATATTTAGATACTCTCTCCTTCAGTCATAAAGTAAGACTCAACTCATCTATCACTCTTCTTTATTCTCAATTCTCTTTGTTTCCTTTTTTCTCTTTTCTCTTTTCTCTTTTCTTTCAGATGAGGATCCTTTCAGATATCAACCAATCAATATCTTTTCTCGACTGAACTGGATGTTCTGATCCCTTGTCTTTTTTTACATTACAGGTACGGTTCACTATTGCTCTTTCCATGTCGTCTTCTTCTTTGTATGTAATTTAAATTGGATATTTACATCTGTTGCTATTAATGATTTACCCATTACCAGTTGTCTATTTATTGAGAAAATTGAAAAAAAGGTAACTTTTAAGTCTTGAATGAACGAACTGTTGTTTTTATTAAAATATGCAAAAAAAAGTCATCTGTTGGGAGAACATAAAAAGCCTTGTTGTCAGTATAGTTTTTTTAATGTCTTTTGTTTGGTACTGTGGTGGTGGTGGTGGTGCGGGTGATGGTCGTGTTGGAACATGTGACGTATGTTTTGTGGATGGTGTTGGAACATATGGTGTTGTTTCTTTGTTGTTGATGTCGTTATTGGTGATGTTGTAACAGTTTCCTCAATTATTGCAACTGATGAATCAGCTGTTGGAACAGACGGAGCAACTATTTGAAGAAATCAAACCAGTAGCAAGATTGGTTTGATTTATTCCAACAGATGACCCATTTGTTGCAACATGTCAACCATCTGTTGCAATGATGCCTCATCGGTTGAACAGATGGGTAATCTGCTGCATCAATTTGTCATTTTTTGATTCACTCAATTTTGTGTTACCCTTTTATACAGACGGAGCAACTGTTTGACGAAATTAAACTAGTAGCAAGGCTAATTTGATTTATTCCAATAGATGAACCATCTGTTCCAATATGTCATCCATCTGCTCCAACAGATACCTCATCGGTTAAACAGATGGGTAATCTATTGCATCAAATTGGTCATCTGTTGTTTCACTCAATTTTGTGTTATCCTTTTGTAATGTTCTTTTTGTTCTTCTCTTATTTGACATCAAATGTATTTCTCATATTTTCAAATAAAAAGAAGTGAAACTGGATTCACTTTTGCCCAGCCAGCATTATCTCGAGTAAAGATGGGTTTGGAGGAATAAGCTGCTTGCAGATGGAACTACTTCATATATGGGAGCTATGTATTACTGATCAACCTATCATGAAAACACACATCCAGTACAACGATTTTGTGAATGTTTGTTCTTTACCTATTAGGCGTTAATTCTCCAAACAAGATATGGCATTTTACAGTTAGGTTTATTATGTTTGAACTGGTAAGGCTAAGGGACCAAGACGGTGATGTCGATACCCTGTTACAATTTAATGATGGTTTATGCTTATGTTTTTATGTCAAGTTTGGGTAAGGGTTCAAGTTTTTAGCGATAGTAAATATCCAATAGTGATTGGACTAGTTTTAATGGCTCAATGGACTTATTGAAAGGCCACCGAAGCCTCGAACTGCAGCAAACAATGATGGAAGCAATAGAAATTCCCCTGGTCCAAATTTATATAGATGGGTTATTGGAGGAGACTATTATACAGCAGAAGGTGCTTGGAAGAATGCCTGTACGGGAAGAGGGAGGTTGAGAAGGACATATATCATCTCAGTCCCTGTTTAAGAGGATACACAGGGTATGAAGAAAATGGTAGCAAAATTGGCTGATGAAATTGACATGAAAAATGAAAAAACTGGATGAGCTACAAATGTGAAAGTTTATCCAAAAATGAAAATCCATCAGTCGTTGAAGAAAAAAGAAGAATGGTCAAGAGGACTTGAGCTGGTCACTTTGCTAAAGACTTCAACTAGCGAGCGTGGCCTCAATGAAGACCCACAAAATACAGGACCAGAACTCTAAGGAAGCAGCTTTGCGAGCATGGAAGGTGGTAAGATTGTAGGTCTAAATTGAAACCTGAACCAACTACTCCTACATTAAAAATATGGGATCAAGACAAGGTGGCAATTTCTTAAGTTAAATTTGCATTCCATGCCTCCTGTTTATGGCTCTGGTCAGTTCAAAGGCAGTGGAAACAACAAGGCATGGGATTTCGGCCCAAATTCAAACCTTTTTGTTTCTACTGCCATTGACCTGATCATATCCACAAAAAGAAGGCATTACATACAAGTTAGACTTAATTGGCGTCTCAGCTTCCCTTATTTTTAATTCAGGAGTTATTGGTTTAGGTTTCAATTCTGACCAACAATCTTACCACCTTCCGTACTCGCGAAGCTTATTCCTTAGAGTTCTGGTCCTACACTTTGTGAGAATCTTCATTGAGGCCACGCTCTCTAGTTGCATTCTCGAGCAAAGTGTCCAGCTCCAGTCCTGTTGACTATTCTTCTTTTTTGTCATCGACTGATGGATTTTTATATTTGGATACACTTCCACATTTGAAGCTCATCCAGTTTGTTTGTTTTTTATTTCAATTTCATTGGCCAATTTTGCTACATTTTCCTTCCTACCCTGTGTTTTCTTTTAAACAAGGTCTGAGATGATATATGTCCTTCTCCACCTCCCCCTTCGCGCACAGCTATTCTCCCAAGCACCTTCTGCTGTATAAAAGTCTCCTCCAGTAATCCATCCATATAAGTTTATACTAGGGCAATTTCTATTGGTTCCATCGTTGTTTGCTGCATTGTGAGGCTTCTGAGGCCTTTCAAGAAGTCCATTGCGCCATTAAAACTGGTCCAATCACTATTAGATATTTATATTGCCGCTAAAATCTTGAACCCTTCCCCAAACTTAACGCAAAAATTT
>NC_061121.1:214041667-214050293 GCF_002878395.1 Capsicum annuum
TTGCCGCTAAAATCTTGAACCCTTCCCCAAACTTAACGCAAAAATTTGAGCATAAACCGTCATTAAATTGTAATGGGGTATAGACACCACCGTCTTGGAACCCTTCGACCTTATCAGTTTGCACCTATCAAACTAAACTATACAATGCGGGATCTTGTTTGAAGGATTAATGTCTAATCGATAAAAATCTTCATTCACAAAATCATTGCACTTTATGTATGTCTGTCACGGTAGCCTGATCAATAATATACATACCTCCCATGCATGAAAATGAGATCTATTGATCGTACCTTATTCTTCCTATCCTATCAGGACATGTCAGACAGTGTTGTTTATTCATCTGAACGCATGTGATGACTATTAAAAAAGAGGTTTGAAGAATCGTGACCTTTTATCTTAACACATTCAAAACAGCTGATAAATCTAAATCTCTATCTATTGTAACTGACGAATCAGCTGTTAGAAGAAATCAAAACATCTCCTCTAATATATGGTCCATCTGTCGCAACAGATAATCCATATGTTGCAACAGATGGAAAATCTATTGCGATAGATCAGACGGTGTTTATTCATCTGCACGCATGTGATTACTTCGTGCTAAAAATATTTGTTTCAATTTAGTTGTCCTATTTATAAAATCAAGAGAATTTTATTATATTCTTCCAAGATTACCCCTATTATTAAATGACTACATAAAGTATATAATTCACATTTATAATTTCAAAGCATAATTAATAAGGCCAATTTGGTAAAATAATAGCCTAATTAATATTTTTCTTAATTAGTGTGCCAAGTCCATAGGGCCCAACTAATACGAAACGAAGGGACTATTAAAAAGAGATGAAGAGCTATGACTTTTTATCTAACACATTCAAAACAGCTAATTAACCGAACACTCCATCTATTGAAATTGATGAATCAGGTGTTAGAAAAAATCAAAACATCTCCTCCAACATATGGTCCATCTGTTGCACCAGATATAATATATGTTGCATCAGATGTCTCATTTGTTGCACATACAATTCATCTGTTGCAACAGATGGTAAATTTGTTTTGACAGACCATCTGTTGCAACAGATGGACGATCTATTGCAACAACTCAATAATAACGGTTGTTAACGAGTCTCAAACTGTTTTGAAAAGGTGAGAAGTATTAATGTAAAGAAATTTCACATAAAACAAAATTCCACCAGTTTGAATGTAATTACTACAATGGAGCTGAACAGTCGTACCTTTTAGCCTAACACGTCCAGATTCAATCCTCTATAAATAGGTCCCTCCTTAATTTCTACTAAACTTTATTTATTTTTGACATTTTTTCTTTTCGTGTGACATCTTCAACCACTTCTCTTCAAAGAGAATATTCCTTTCTTGTTGAGGTAAGCTTTTTTCTGGTGTAAATTTACTAGTTGGTCGTATATGTTGTATTATATTTTGGATTTTTTTCTTTACATTTGTCAATTCATGCGTGTTCTAGACATGGTTGATCCTGTTTTGGACATTGTTATTCTACGCGACATAATGCGGGAACTTCAGAGGCAGGTTATTGACCTGCAGAGGGAGTTAGTCGCTGTGAGAGTGACTATGTTCAGAGAGATGCAGAGGCTGATGAGGGCCCTGCTGCTGCGAGTTGATTGGTTGGCTGTCATTAATGATGATGATGATAATAATAATAATTAGAATGTGTTTTTTCTTTTAGCGTATGTATTTTAATTTTTCTATATGGATCTATACCTAATATATTTTATTTTTCATTTGGTGAAAAAATTACTTTTAGTCGACATTGGCATTGTAATTCTTATTCAATTTTTATTCTGTCTATTTCTTATAAACATACATACATGTTAACATGTCGACGGTTGGAGGCAAGGAACAATGCTGAATTCAGTAGCACTAATTTTGGCTTTTCAGTTCTTTTAACAGATAGACCATGTGTTGGAACAGATTGGTCATCTGTTCGGTTTCTGTCAACAGATTATCCATCTGCTTCGACAGATTTGTCATCTGTTGGAGGAAAATATTCCAGTTTGATGGAACTGTTGAGAATAATTGTGGTCTGTTGTATTATTTACTTCATGTTTTGCCTTCTTTTATTGATGCACAAGTTATTAAAAAAGATATTTTATATATAATAAATGATAATATTAGGTTCACAATAATGAGTTAAATATATAAAGGTCCACAATAAATAAACAATAACACATGTTTCTGCAATTACAACGATCATGGTGGATTACGATTCAGGCATATAGTTCTTTTATGGCCAGCGCACTTACATATGGAGCACTTGCTTCTTCTTGATGAAAATGATTCTCCAACTCCACGCCTCCTCTTATATGGGTTTCTTCCCGGTTTGATAGTGCTTGGGTCAATATATAAAGGAGGTATTAATCTCCCCATAAGCTCTGCAAGAACAACTCAAGATTCTTTGGGAGGCACCGGAGTAATATGCCCACTATATGTCATTTCATATTTTTCCACCGAATAATATTGAGAGTAGTGCTCGTAAACTTCAGGTTCATAGTTATGACCATATTGAGTTTGAAGTACTGCCATAGCATATGGACAAGGTATTTTGTCCAAGTTAAAAACTCTACACGTACAAGATCTTGTTTAAAGATCGACCGTGGCGGCATCACCATAACCGGTGATACTGAATTTGTAATTTGCTATTTTATGAGAGAATAACCTATTCCCCAAACTGACGTTCGTTGATACTATTTTTTCGATTTCAAGAATAAATCGAGTTCTGTTTTTGGGCACTTCAACTACACACGTCTTTCACTAAAAAATTTGTTGTACTACTTGCTTATTTTTTCAAACATAGCCTTGATGGAAAATTCTCTTTCATCGCCAAACAATGAATTCACTGATTCAGCTATGTTTGATGTCATAATATTGTACCTATAGAAAAGAATCACTTAGTACGACATCATACTAAACTTGTAAATCAAACAAAACATTGAATTCATAAAAATGTACCTATCTGCTGGACAGAATGCCCGGCTCTATCTCTCAAAACCGACACGTGTGAGAAATTCTGCTACCTTAGGATTCACATCCGTTATTTAATTGAAATGGTCTAAAAACTCCTCTCTACTATATGTTTTAGCTGCTCTATAAAAAAGGGTGATAACCCTTTCATTTTGATAATTGTTTCGAATGTTCTCTCCAAGATGCCTGGTGCAACAACCAAAGTAAGCTGAAGTGAAGAAAACTGAACCCATCTTTGGAATACTTGGATGCCTATCCGATACAAAACACAACTCTTCGGTATCTTCGATGGAGCTTCGTAGTTGTTCAAAAATATTCTATAAGAGGCATCATATTCCTTGTCCGCTACACAAAAAGTGACAGGAAAGATATGATTCTCCGCATCCTGCGCCACCGTCGCTAGCAGAACTCCATTATACCTGCTCCTCAAGAAGGTAACATCAACGGCTATGCCTTTTCTCAAATGTCAAAAACCTTGAATCCAAGCACCATAGGATACAAAAAAGTACTTGAACCTTCCATTTTCATCCAGATGCATTATCGTCTTACTTTCGAGATTTGTGGACTCAATCATGTAACGGTAGGCAGCCAGGACTGCATACCCATGCTCGAGTGTCCCCCTAACCAGGTCCTTGGAAATCCTCATGGCCGTATATATCTTCCAATAACTGATCGGGACACCTAAATCCATAAGGAGTTGATTGGCCATAACCCTTGTTGAAGGGATTTTGCTATCAGGGAAACTACTCCTGAAATATTCACCGAGGAGCTTTGCCGTGACGTGAGGATTTTGACTCGAGATATGCTCTTAACCACATGTGTGATGCTTTTTATGTTTATGAATGATGAATCTTTCAGAACTTGCGTACTTCACCGCTTTCAACCACCACTTGCAGTTTGAATTAGCATATTTGAAGCAAAAGACATTGTCAAATTAATCACCTTCTTTATTCTGAAATTTTTTTTCAAGCAAGAAATAAACAAAGTTTTAGATAGTTCATTCTTGTCCTTGAATGACATTCCAATAAAAAGGTCAGTCCCGTCGTCTTGAAGATTTCCAGACTATGTCGATTAAGAAGAACTGCACATCATATTGGTCGCATCAACAGGCGTAGGTGTTTGATCATCATCTGGAATATTTATGTCTAGATCATCCAACCTATCATCAAGGAATTCTTCTTGTTCTTCTTCTTCTTCTACGTTTTGGTTCTCATTCTCTCTCGTCTTTTCAACCATGTACACCCTTAACACCGGCCTGGTTGAATCACTTAGATAAGCACGCAACCAAACCTGATCGGTTATCTTGAAAGGCAGTACCCTCTGATTTTCAAAGGAGTTGTGCATGTAGCTGATGGCGAATTCTTCCGGCTGACAATTCAGTTCACAAAAGATGATGATTAAGTTCATAAAATTATCATACGAAACATCACTTTAGACGGTCATAGCTATCATCTCTAGCATTTCACCCTCCTTCCAATGTCATACATATCGATTGCTCTTCTTGATCCATTGACCATGACAATCCACCCCTATTGTTATTGATCTCTCCATTAGTGGTACCTAAATAAAGTCATTAAAAAAAGTTGATAGTGATTTCATAGTACCGTGAATGAATCCCATAGATATGTAATCTGTTGCAACAGGTAAGTGATCAGTCGCAACAGATTACTTACCTGTTGGGATTCATGTTACGCTCCTGAATATCTGTTGAAACAGATGAAGTGTCTGTTCGAATTGATGTTACAGTACTAAATCACCTTTGAAGATGACTCCAACAGATGAGTGACATGTTGCAACAAATAATTAACCTATTGCGATAGATGACTTACCTGTTGCAACATATTAGTAATCTGTTGTAATAGATATTTACTCTATTGCAATAGACAACACTTCTGTTGGAATCGTGCTCAGGTTCTGTTGCAACAGGTTACTAATCTGTTGAAATAGATATTTATCATGCCGCATCAAATAACTAATCTGTTACAACAGATGTATCAAATGTTGTAATAAATGACCCATCTGTTTAAATATGAATCCAACATATCAGTCTTCCGTTGAAACAGATGTCTCATCTGTCGCAACAGATGATTTATCTATTTAAACAGATGGATATTATGTTGGATTCATGATCGGGTTCTATCCATTGTTGGAAGAACAACAACACAGTAGCAGTTACCCAGATGATAAATTCAACTAAAAATTATAATTGGACTTACTAAGGTCTCCTATGAAGTAATGTCAAAGTGGAAAGTGATGTTCGAAATAAAATTTGACCTAAGAAATTGGTCAAATAGCAACAGTAGTGCTAACAACAATAACAACAATAAATGGTCAACAACAAGAAGACGAAGATGATAATGAAGTAGAAGATGATAATAATGAAGTAGAAGATAATTAATAAAGCAGCAGCAACAATGAACAACAAAAATCGCTAAGAGGGAGAAAACAACAATGGGTAAGAAGAGAGAGAAAGGCAATTTTTTTTCCCTCCGTTTTCCATTATATAAGTAAACATTTAGATCAAAGTGTAAATTTAAAAATTTATGGGCTATTTTCTAACTTTCCCAACTTTCTTAATTCATAATAAAGTAATTGTCACATCCACTCAATAACTAAGACTTGTGTCACCTACACCTCATTTTAAAAGTCTTTTGTCACCTACAGCCCAAAAGCCCTACTCACCACTCCCAAAAAAAAAAAGTTTTAAATTTATTTTAGCTAATCTGTCGTTAATTAAACCATCGGTATTTAGTGATCTCGCTAAATAAGATAAGCCATTTTTGTCGTTTAGCAAATTCTAATTCCTTTTTTTAGTGATAAATGTATGGTCGACATGGACAAAATTGATCAATAAGTGATTATTTTTCAATTGTTACATTGCGTGTGCCGTTTCGAATATGTACGAATTGTAACTAGCGTTTGATCTAAATTACAACTGTATTTTAGGAATGAGACTAAGCTAATCTTATTTTAAGAATATTTAATACTTACAAATAAAATAAAATTAATTAGTTTTTTCTTGATTTTAAAAATTATAAATGAATCATGATTAGTGTTTTTAATAATCTTACAACTATTATAGGACGAAGAAAGTAACATATAGTCAACAACTCAACATAAGTTTGGATATTTAATTCATAATATCTGTATAACGGAGTCGACAAATTTGAAGAGCAAACTTATAAGTATATTTAACTACGAGATAAAAAGTAGTGAGATTATTTTGACTCGAATAGCTTATATTAAAATATATCACATAAAAAGGTTAAATTATAAGTATATAATAATATTTATTGAAAAGTAATCAATAATAACATATTTGGTATAATTCCATATAATATGATCTGGGAGGGTAGAGTGTACGTAAATTATACCATCTCAGAGGTGAGGTAGAGAAGCTTTTTCCAATAGACCCGCGAAAAAAACAATTTTAAAAAGAACATAATTAAAGTACAAGAGAAAATAGATAGAAACGAAACAATAGCTAGTATCAGAAAAATCTGTCCTTCAACAAAATACTATTACTGACGAATTACATGAAACAGTAGATATCAGCAGAAATTGAATAACAAAAAGCCACAAGGGTAGTACTACGACAAAAGCTAGTAAGGGTCTACTACTATCTATTGACCTTCAGGGGTGGAGCGAGCATACAATGAGGGGTTATCCGAACCCTCTTCAGCAGAAATTACATTATTTATACACGGCTAAAATAATTTTGTACGTGCATATAGTAGATGTTGAACTCTCTTCGACTAGTTCATGTATGCATTTTTAAATCTCTCAGTGAAAATCTTTATTTCGCCACTGCTGATCTTCTATCCTAATACGCATTCTGCACATCTTCCTATCTAAGATTCCACATTCTGTCTTCATCCTAAAAAATCAGTCCATACGAAATAAGAAAAAAAACTGTATATATTTGAAGATATACAAAAAGGATTCGATGGGCGAATCAATCAACAAAAGTAAATATTTATGCATGTGAAATACAAGCAAAATGGAGCTTTCGTACTCTTGAAAGAAACAAGGTAACAAAAGTAAAGACGAAAGAGTATACAATAAAACAAAATAAAATAAAGAAAATGTCAATAAACACGTGAAAATCAACGTCAAACTTAATGTTGCAAAAGGTACAGTTCATGAAGTTTCTTTTTAGGATCAAAGATCCCTTTTATAAAAATCAATTTTTTACTCCCTCCATCAAATTTTACTGTTCATATTGTTAGAATTTTTACCTTGATTTTCTTATCAAATTTAGATTTTATTTTTGAAAAATTTTTAGAAATAACAACTACAAAGTCTTAATTGCAACTTTTATAGCAACAGTTTCATAATTACGAAAAATAACAAATTGTATTTTGTATTTAAATAAACTGTTGTTATACAAATACATATACAATAAAATTTTCTGTCCTTATTTTACTCAAATTAGTTGAATTAAATAAGAAATAATTATCTCATCTAATCAAATTCTCATAAATTACTCTTATTTATATTAGTAGATTCCTTTTCCAAATCAAAATCAATATGAAGATTATTATTTCCATGATCTTCAAAATTATATCATTCTCTTATATCTCTAACTATTTATTTTTTTAGTTTTTTCATTTTTTTTTATCTTTTTTTCTTTTATTTTAATTTATTTTTCTTTTCCATTTTTTTCTTTCCACTTTATTTTCTCTTTTCTACTTCTCCTTTTTTTTTCTTTTTCGTTTTGTATTTTTTTTTTCTTTTTTTGTTTTCTTTTTCTTTTTTTCTTTTTTCTTTTCTCATATTTTTTTTCATTTTCTTCTTCTTCTTTTTTTAAATTTTTTTCGCTTTTATTTTTACACTTCTATTTCTAGTTTCTATTTCTCTTTCTTTTTTTTTTCTTTTTCACTTCTTTTTTTTTTTGAATTTTTTGTTTTTTGTTTTTTATTTTACTCTTCTATCCTTATCTTTTATTTTTAAAATACAAATATCTATATGATATATACATATACAAAATAAATAGACATACAGATCTACATATGTATTTACGATAAAAAAAACATGCATATATATCTGCATATGTATTTACAGAAATACATATCTGACTCACATGTATATATAAACATATATGACATCAAATCTCTATAATAAAATGATAATTATATACATACACATAAAGGTAATAAAAAAATACATGTAGATATCTTAAACAGTAAAAGAAAACAAATAAGTACATATGTTACCCTCTAAAATGATATAGTATGTACAGTTTAAAGACAAATCCAACACCGTATAAAATACATATAGCTCTACATATGTATTTACAGAATACATACCTGATCCATATGCATATTCTTATTTTATATGAGTCTCTTTTGTATTTCGCGAATACATATGAAAATATATAGTATAGTTATATTTGTTACTGTTTAATATAAATATGATATGTACATCGTAAATACATATGTATGTTTTGTACCGTAAATACATATCCAGATCTGTATGACTATTTATTTTATACGTTTTTTGAATATGTGTATGTGATATACATATTTGTCTTTTCAAAATAAAAGTTAGAGATAGAAGAGTAAAAAAGGAAAAAAAATAAAAATATAAGAAGGAAAAAAAATGAAAAAAAGAGAAGTGAAAAAGAAAAAAA
>NC_061121.1:214053293-214057894 GCF_002878395.1 Capsicum annuum
AAAGTGATGTAGTAAACAAAATTTGAACTAAGAAATTGGTCAGATCGTAGCAGTAGCGCTGTACCAACAACAACAACAACAAATGGTCGACAAAAAGAAGATGAAGCAGAAGATGATGAATAAAGCAGCAAAAACAGAAACAATTAACAACAAAAATCGCTAAGAGAGAGAAAACAACAATGGATGAGAAGAGAGAGAAAGACGCTTTTTCTCCCCTCCGTTTCCCATTATTTTAGGTATACATTAGGATCAAAGTGTAAATTTAAAAACTTGTGGATTATTTTAAAACTTCCCCAACTTTTTTAATACATAATAAAGTAATTGTCATCTCTAACTAATAATTAAGACTTGTGTCACCTACACCTCATTTTAAAATTCTTTTATCACCTGTGACCCAAACCCCCAAGCTTCTATCTGTTTATTATATTTCACATGTTTCCTTTATTTAATAACGTGCTTTTGATTTTGTTTTGCAGTGCATTTATGACATAATTCAAGAACTTTACCTTTTCATAGAAATTGAAAAAAGAGCTAGCTATGAGAATTGAACTTTTTTGTCAATCGATTTATTGAAAGTTGCGACAAATTCCTTATATCGGTTGGTTAGTAATTCAATTATTTTCTTACATTCAATGATATTTTTTTTTGGGTATAAAAATTTTATGAGCATAGCTTGCAGTGTGTGGTTTCTTGATTTTAAATTTCTTTTTCTATTCACGTACTTTTTTTTTGTAAGTAGCATTTGTTATTCTTGATTTTAAATTTCTTTTTCTATTCACGTACTTTTTTTTGTAAGTAGCATTTGTTATTGAGTCTCTAACGTAATTTTTTGATAAATTTTTAGATTTCGAATTTACTTTTTTGTTATGCTGATTTTTACTATCAAGAATAACAAAGCATTTTTTTTAATGTTTGTAAGTAACGTATCGTTATTAAATCTTTCATTATAAACATCATTATTGATTATTTGTTTAGGTCTTGGTTATGTTATAAAATTAAGATAATATATTTCTTTTATGATGTGATTTTTCCAATATTAATTATTTTGGACAATCAAAGAACCAACTAATACCTTAGAGGTACATATGACTACATATATCCAATGTATATCTACAATCATATATTTTCATCCAAAAAAAGTAGTTCAAGTTTAAAACATATTTCTTTTTTACTATTTGTCGTTTTAGTTTAGGCACACAAAATGGTTAAAATAACTTCCATCAAAAAAATGTTAGAAAAATTGTAAGAACTATTGGCCTGAGCCATGAGCTCGAGGTTCTCCTAATTAGGGTATATTGGATAAGAAGCAGTTTAATTATTTTTTAATATTTCCAAAATAATTATTTAATAACTTTTCTAATATTTAGGCATGGTCATTGAAATATATCTTTTTAGTAGGAAAATTTTGTTGGTTATTCACTATTATTATTTATTGTTATTATTATTTATTGATATCGGATATAACTGAAGGCAAAATCTACTATAATGGTTATGGACATTTTCTTTTATAATATTAAAGTGTTTTTATAAAATTAAATTTATTGAAGTGAGATACACTCGCATCCTAAACTAGTAATACCATATACACCAAGCCTTGTAAGGAGCCCCTTTAATGGATAATACTCAATTGTAAATTTGGCTTAGTTGGGGCAATATGTTAGAATACAAGGTAATTATACGAAGAAAAAAAAAGAGGCTTGGAACGTATCATCTAGACAATTAGTAGTCCCAAGAATATATTTTAGACAATTAGTAGTCCCAAGAATATAGTTTACTGTTATGTTGTCATTTCATAGACAGGTAGGGCAGTGAGGACAATGGACATTGTTAGTTGAGATATTTTTCTCAAGAAAAAACAAAAAACATTATGGGCAAGGTATGCTTTTGGAAAAAATTTGGTTGAAGCTTAAAAAAAATATTTGAAGTTGGAGTTGAAAAAAATTGAAAAACTTGAGTAGTGTTTCGGTATAAACGTCACTTTTTTTAAAAAAAATAAATTAACACTAAGGTTGTGATGGCATGGTAAGTATTCCTCCATTCTTAGCCAGAAGTATTGAGTTCAAGTCATAAGTATGTGGCTGCCTTTGGTGTGGAGTGCTTTG
Organism: Capsicum annuum; assembly: GCF_002878395.1. Taxonomy (NCBI): domain Eukaryota; kingdom Viridiplantae; phylum Streptophyta; class Magnoliopsida; order Solanales; family Solanaceae; genus Capsicum; species Capsicum annuum. Next base: position 214,055,396 of record NC_061121.1, read on the forward strand.
CGCTCATAGTGGGACTTTCCGAAGCGAATCCGGCTTAGTTGGACTCCATTATGATACTTGAAACCGTTTGGGAAATCAAAATATTCACCAAATGTTTGTTCCAAACAAATTTTTCGAAATTTAAATTTACTTGCAAATATAAATGGTTAAGGGCCCGTTTGGATAGGCTAAAAAAATGACTTTTAAAAAGTTCTTTACAACTTAAAAGTGTTTTTGAAAGTGCTGTTGGATAAAAGTGCTGAAACTGAAAAAAAATTGTTGTTGTGTTTGGTAAAATAAGTGTTGTTAAGAACTTTTTTTGATCAAAATGTCTGAAATACCCTTAAAGCTATTAACAATACGTAGAGTTAATTATTATTAATTTTTATTTCTAAAATGATTCAAATTAAAATTAATATATATATATTTTTAATTCAGTTTTAGTGTATATATATATATATATTCATGAATGACTATTAAATTTGTGCGTTAAAAAAATCTTTAGAAAAAAATAAATTATTAATGCTTGATATTTATTTTGAAACATTATTAATTTAAACTAGTGAAAATATCTGCGCTTCGCTCAATTATGAAGCGTATTATTTGTACATTTGTGAAATAATTTCTTAATAACCTTATAATTTATTCCGAGTGTAATTTTATGCTTTAAGAGCTTGTACAAAATTTTCCTCTTTTTATAGTGGTACTTGGCTAGCTATTCATTCATATAATATTCATATTTCAAAGTATACTAATCTTTACACATTAATAATTATTTTAAAAAAGATCTTTTGACATTAAGATTAATACAGTTAAAGAATATACAAAATATAGTGTCATAATAAAGGCTAAATCTAAAAATATGTTGGAAAGAAATGGTAGTAAATTAGAAAAGCTAATTAAAGACTAATAAATACATATTCGAAGAACTAATTACTTCCAATATATTCATGTAATGTATAATTATGTTACCTGTTATGGTCATTAATTGTCTAATTGAATATGAGCAAATAAAAATTTCATCTCAAAAAGTTTTAAAATGAGAAAGTAAAGATATAGCAAGTTAAAAGTATAAAAAAGAGAAAGTTGAAATATTAAACTGAATTCTTATTATATTTTCAAAGTTAATAATTTGAGTGGCATGAGTAATATTAAATATGCGTTTTTCTTTTATTTTTCTGTTCAACTTTTATCCTAATTTCTTTCCACTTCTCTTTCTTCCCCAATAATATACCTTTAGTGATAACTTGTGCTTACTAATTAATTACATGTTAAAGAATAAATTTTAAAAAATAAAATATCCAACATATACATGTCAAGAGACTCATAAGTCCTAGCATGCATGCTGGAATAAAATTTCAAGAATTCAAATTCATGTATAATTTTAATTTTAACTTTTGATATGATGATATTAAGTTCCTAACTTAAATAACATAAATTCCATCCCTACTCACACGTCATATAGAATAAAACCTAAAACTTCAGAAAATATTATATTAGTCCAAATCATTGTTATCCTTTTGCTACCAAGTTTCCAAGCATTCTAGACTTTTTATCACTAATCACAAGTTAGAAGTTGAATATATGAGACGATTTAAAAACATAATTTTATTTTGAAGAAATATCAAACATTGTTAATTACGTACCTTACCTTGGAAGTACCAGGGGTACCATGATGTCTTGATTGGTGTCTTAATTTTGTCTATGGCATAGCTACTCGTTGTAGGTGATACTACATAATTTGTATCTCCGCTGCAGTCATAGTATTATAATTTCAGAAACATATCAATTAATTACTTATAAATGAGTACGTACTTTCTTCATTTCAATTTATGTGAATCTATTATTCTATTTGACGGGAAATAATATATTTAAAAAATAAACAATAAAGTTTTTGAAACCTAAGATCATAAACAGATAAACCTGTCATACACTTGTAATTTATGTTACAATAATTGTTTAATTCTCATTAAAGATGAAAATATATTTTAATCTAATTAAGTTTTTGATCAGCATATCTCAACTCACCTATATATCCAAACTCTAATTCCACTTTGCATAAGCTCTTATCAGATTGACAAAATCGTGTCAGGTGAATCTTGCCAATTTACATGTATAGATGCACTGAATGGTAAAATCGTATTAACAAAATTATGACTGAAATCTAAATTAATTATTATTACTAATTAAACTGCTCAAAGTGAAAATAATTACTTGCAAGAACCGCATTGTTGGGGTATTCCTCTAACATGGAGTGCTTCTTGCACTTCTTCAGTATTCAAGTATAAATAAACATAGTCTTTTGTGCATGGATCGTACCACGCCAACTTGAGTGTCCTCACAATTGTAACATCGACACAAGTTAAGAATTCAAATAGATGAAAACTTCATTATAAATACTTCTTTTGATGAGACAAACTACAATTGTAATATGAAGAAAGAACTTGTTTTGATCATAAATAAAGAAATAATACTATGAAACAACAAATTATTATATATATAAATTACTAATATGTTTTT
>NC_061121.1:214060894-214071473 GCF_002878395.1 Capsicum annuum
ATGTTCATAAGCATGGTATATGGTATCTATGTTCAAATACCGATTACCGAATTACCGAACCCGAACTTTAAAAATACCAAACCGAATACCGAACGCCCACCCCTAGCTATTCGACATGCCTCCTTGTGTTGCCTTCTTCAGCTGCTTCAATCGTAATTTTATTATTTCATCTCTAATTAATTATTATAAGTAATTTAAGTATTAAAAAATTAATAATATTTAATGCAGGCAGCTGTTCGACATGCCTACTTGTGCTGCCTGTTTCAGCTGTTTCAATTGTAATTTTACGATTTGATACCTAATTAATTATTATAAGTAATTTAAATATTAAAAAATTAATAATATTTAATTAAAAATAGAAATAAAATGATAAGTTAAAAAAGGATAAAATGAAAATAAAATAATAAATTAACTCTTGATGTTTTGTGCTACCTTCTTCAGCTATTTCAATCGTAATTTTATTATATCACCCCTAATTAATTATTATAAGTCATTTAAGTATTAATAAATTAATAATATTTACTAAAAAATAAATTGGACATAAAATGATAAATTAACTCTTGATGTTTTAGATTAATTTGATGTCTTATATAAGACTCATTTAAATGTGCTTCACAAGTATTTTTTATAATAATTTTGTCTTATCACTTTTAATTAATTGTTATAAGTTACTTAAGATATGTTTGCTTTGTTGTTTCAATCTAACTTTATTATATCAGCCTAATTAATTTTTATCGTCATTGAAGCATTGAAAAAAATAATAATATTTCATAAAAACGATAAAATACACAAAAAATGATATGTCAACATAAAATATTTATTTGACTATCAAAATTATATCAGTGCCACAGAAATTATGATGGAACAGAAAAAGATATAAAGTAACATATATTATTTAAAAATGAGAAGACACAAAAACTGGGACTGAGAGAGTTTAAGATTTTATTTAAAAATTATGCTAAGAGCATTATAAATCACATATTTAACAATTTAAAAATATAAAAGATCTAAAATATTCAATTGACACACGAGCCTATATTAGTGTCACTTAAATTGAAATATAAGAAAAAGTATTATAAATCACAATAATTAAAAATATAAATTATTTTAATGATTAATTATCTAAATTACATTTGTGTCACATAAATTAAGATAAAAAAATAATATATATTAGGGTCGTGCTGAGCACGGGTCTTCGATGTCTAGTACTTACTTATAAAGGGCAATAAGCAGACACCTCTTCGACATACCTGCTTGTGCTGCCTGCTTCGGCTGCTTCAATCGTTATTTTATTATATCATCCCTAATTAATTATTATAAGTCACCTAAGTATAAAATAATTAATAATATTTAATAAAGATGATAAACTGAATATATAATGATAAATTAATTGTTGACGTTTTATTTCTACTTGATGTCTTATATGAGACTTATTTAAAAAAAATTCACAAGTAATTTTTATAGTAATTTCATTATATCATTGTTATCGGTCATTTAAGACATGTTTGCTTCATCGTTTCAATCGTGATTTTATCATATCACCCATAGTGAATTTTGAAAAAAAAAATATAAAATAGAAATAAAATAATAAATTAACTCTTAATGTTTTGTAATACCTTCTTCAGCTGCTTTAGTCGTAATTTTACTATATCACCCTTAATTAATTATCATAAGTCATTTAAGTATTAACAAATTAATTATATTTAATAAAAATAAAATAAATGTAAAATAATAAATTAACTCTCAATATTTTAAATTAATTAGATGTCTTATATGAGACCCATTCAAAATTTTTTTACATGTATTTTTTATAATAAGTTTGTTTTATCACTTTCAATTAGTTGTTATAAGCTATTTAAGACATGTCTGCTTCATTGTTTCAATCATGATTTTATTATATCACCCTAATTAATTTTTATGGTCATCTAAGCATTAAAAAATTAATAATATTTCATAAAAAAGATAAAATACACACAAAATGATATGCCAACATAAAATATTTGTTTGACTATCGAAATTATATTAATGTCACAGAAATTACGATGGGATAGAGGAAGACATAACTTATTGAAAATTATCCTAAAAGCATTATAAATCACATATTTAACAATTTAAATATATAAAATATTCGATTGACTCTCGAACGTATATCCGCTTCACTTAAATTGAAATAAAAAAACATTATAAATCATAATAACTAAAAATTAAAATTATTTTAATAATTAATTATTTAAATTATATTTGTATCACATAAATTAAAATAAAAAATAATATATATTGAGCCCGTACTAACCACGAGCTTTCGATGTCTAGTTTATATATAATAGAGATGAAGATATAGGCTAGCTAAATGCCCTCGAATTCAGACCAAAATTATGCTGACACCATATCATACAAAAAAACCTAAAAAAAATCGCACACTTTATCTTTTTGTATTTATGCGTGTGTGTGTGTTTTTATTCCCCTAAACTAATATTAATTATCATTTTTTGCTTCTCAAAAGTTAAACTATGTAAACTTTTATTAGTCTTTTAAATATATTTTTCATCAAATTAATATGAGAAAACTTGTAACATGTAGTGCTAATCTATAATTTTTAAATAACAAAATAAAATTGATTTCCCCATTTTTTGGAAGCAACTCCAATAACAGAAAACAGCACTGGTTCAAATTTGGGATCACTGCCAAAAGCAGGCAGTATGTTAATAATAAGGAAAAATTCTTTATTCATATTTGAAATGAAATGTCAAAAATAATTCTGTAATTGTGAATTTTTCAAGACATTTTAATTGTAGAAATGGTGATATATACGTAATGCTTAACTATGTAAATTTTTGTTTTTACAGAAATTAAGGAATTCATATCAAAATTGAGATTAAAACCAAAAGGTTCAAATCAAATTTGAGATTAAAACAAAAAAGAAAATTGATCGATATAGTGTACTCACCGTATAATTTGCGTACAATTAATATCGCATCAACTATAAACTGATTATACACTTATATATTAACTATACATTAAATATACACCCGTGACGACTTTAAACTATTACAATTAGATGTATATGAAATTAATTTTAACCAAGCGACTAAAAATGCCAAGATCCCAAAGAGAAGGCATCCAAAGGTGTGACCTAAGGTGAATCATGAAGTCTCAATGTTTAAAAATCAGCAGAAAAAAACAATAGCTTACAGATTTAAATGATGAAAATTAATTACAATCCCAGCTAAATATATATAAGAAATATACACTAATTAGGTATAATATATCTACATATATTATATATCATTATGTCAAAAATATACATTTACATGCGACATAATTTTGATTGGCAAGACTTGCGATGGCATAACAATAAGCTAGAAGTTTGGAGACAAATCTTAGAGTCTAAAGGTTTAAGTTGAATAGGACCAAGATAGAAAACATGAAGGGGTCGTTTGGTGTAAGGTACAATGAATTATAGTTTCGGGATAAAATAAAGGACTATTTTATTTCATGTTTGGTGTGAGGTATTAGTTAGTATCGGGATTATTTATTCCACTATTTATATCATAGTAATTGGATTTGTTATTTCTTATACATGGCGGGATAACTAATTCGGGTTAATTATTCCGAAATAACTCTTTCCCAACCAAACAATCCCGAAGTGTAAGTTCGATGAACATGAGGCTAGCGTGAAAGTGAGGACCGAAGCTCAGACCCTCAAAATAGATGTAGTTTCAAATATCTTGGGTTTATTATTCAATGAAATAGTGAGATTAACGATGACGTCGCACATTGTATTAGCACAGGCTGAATAAAATTGAGGCTCACATCTAGTCTTATGTGATAAGAAGCTGCATCCAAAACTTAAAAGACAAGTTCTATATAATAGTAATTAGATCACTATTATCAATTACCAAGAGAACCAAAATAATGAAAACTCTCTGTTTCATTTTATGTGGTACCATTTGCCTTGATATGACATTTAATTAAAGAAGAAATACTTTTAAAATTTATGATTCTAAAATAATTTTAAATATTTTTATAACTCTAAATCATTTTATAAAGATAAAAAAAATAATATAAAATTATTTAATATAGTAAATAATATTTTTTTTTAGGACAAACTAAAAAGCAAAAAAATGTAACATAAAATGAGGGGAGGGAATATAAAGGAAACCAAAGACCCCAGCTATTCCAGTAGTTGGTATTTGGGATAACCCTTTCCATTTTGGAAGAGAGATACAAAGAAAAATTTAAAAAATTCTACTATTATTAGTTGTTCCCAAATATAGGAATAGCTAGCCATCCAAATGTCCCATCTTTAGTCTTCTCTCTTCTGTACTTTCTTTAAATAAAACAAACTAAAAATAAATGCTTTTTATTTTTTTTCACAAACAAAATTGAAAATACTCTATGACTCTATGTAACACTAACATCTGGCCCTTTATCTTTCTAAAAATATATATTACTATAATTTATACAAATACAAAAAAAAAAAAATATATTATTTAAAAAATCCATTGATTTTGCATAGTCCACCATGATTCCTCTTCTTTTCTAGCTCCACTTCTTCACCTATATATGTACACACACCACTTCATATAACTTAACAATCACTCTTTATTCTATGCTTATTATCTTTTATCTACTCTTTTTTTTATATATAGAGAGAGAATAATAAGAGATTTTATTGGCCATTGTTAAGTTGAAAAAAAGAGTTGTGTGATATATAAGTTGTTGAAAGAAATGATGTTGGATCTCAATCTAAGTGCAATTTATGATGAGAAAATTCCAGAAGGTTCGGTAGCCGATGAATCGGAGGTGGGAAGCTCCAATTCATCAGCGAGGAATGCAGAAGCATGTAGTAGTGCCGGAGATGATGAGACGTGCTCCACACGCGCTGCCGGCTCCGGCGACATTTTCACCTTCAATTTCAATATACTTAAAGTTGGACATGGTGGAGATGAACGTAACAGGAGTTGTTGTAACAATGACGATGATCATCATCATCGGTCCGAGTACGTGACTCAGCAATTGTTCCCAGTGAACACTGCTGAGCTGAATACTCGGGCCCACACCTCTCAGAACGCTGATTGGATAGATCGTAGTACTTACGATCCAGCCAATACTGTTGGTTTCCGAGAGATGCCTAAACAGCAACAGCCAGTTAAGAAGAGCAGGAGGGGACCTAGGTCCAGAAGTTCACAGTATAGAGGTGTTACTTTTTATAGAAGAACTGGCAGATGGGAATCACACATATGGTATATGTGTTTTTATTGTTTCTTTTTTATATAAAAAAAGTTGTTAAATTTTTTGTGTAATATTTGTTATTTATTTTGTGTAGGGATTGTGGCAAACAAGTATATTTAGGTAAGTACTATGTAGTGTTGTTATTTTTATTGTTAAATTAATTTGTTTGTGATTTTTTTTTTGTAGTTCAATTGATTTCTATTTTGGGAAATTTTCTGATTAGTTTTGTTGTTGACTTATGTTTAGGTGGATTTGACACTGCTCATGCAGCCGCTAGGTAAATGATTAAATATATTTTCTTTTGACGGTCAAGTTCTCTTATATTTAGTCAGATCATTTTAGTTTTCACATTTTATCACGAGTTGAAATCTAGATCGAATTGATAAAGTTTGTGTTGAATTTTTCTTCATGGTATCAGGGCATATGATAGAGCTGCGATTAAGTTCCGGGGTGTTGATGCTGATATAAACTTTAACCTTAGTGATTACGAGGAGGGTATGAAGCAGGTTAGGAATGTCTAAAGATTTGTACTAGTATTAAAACATGTTAAGCTCAACGTTGAACATGAATTTTGCGTTGTATTGATTTGTTTGTGAACTAATGTAGATGTCGAACCTGAGTAAAGAAGAGTTTGTACACGTGCTGCGACGACAGAGTACTGGTTTCTCAAGAGGGAGCTCGAAATACAGAGGAGTAACGTTGCATAAATGTGGGAGATGGGAGGCGCGGATGGGGCAATTCCTTGGCAAAAAGTAAGATAGTTTACTCATTGAAATTGTTATCGAAGTAGAAACTTTTCTTGTCGAAGTAGAAACTTTATTCGTTGATGTTGTGGTAGTAGTCGTCTCAATTTTGATCATATACCTACCCAAATATCATTTCACCTGCATCGGATCCACCAAAAATATTGCCGTACCTTTATCAGATCCTTCACATATAATACATTTTTGGAGGATCCGAGCAACATGTCTCTAGATTATATCTTGGTCAGAGGTGGGAAACAAAATCTGTTAAACAATGCCTATTTGCAGAAGAAATGAGTGGGACTATTATATTCATGGTGGGGATTCCACTGCTTACATTGCAGGTATATATATCTCGGACTATTCGACAGTGAAGTAGAAGCTGCAAGGTCCTAATGATCATGAATTTTACCTTCTTCCTTAATATGAATTCATTACCCTTAAATTCTCAACAACAATCTTGTATCGACCAACCGGTATCTCCCTTTTTCTGCAAAATAGGGCGTATGATAAGGCGGCTATCAAATGTAATGGAAGGGACGCTGTTACCAACTTCGAGCCAAGTGCATATGAAGGGGAACCAAATTCGAACCCTCAAATTGAAGGTTCGTTCTATAAGCGTGTCTTATATTCACGAATTCCATCACTCAATACCGTGATCACTAGCCTTTTACATCTTGCTGTTGCATTTATAGTATGTATATAATGCAGGTAGCCAACAGGATCTTGATCTAAACTTGGGAATCGCGACTTCTTCTCCCAAGGAAATTGAAAGGTCGTCGGTTTTTCAGTATCATCCTTATGATATGCAAGAATCAACAAAATCACAGGTATAAACAGAGTAGCTTACATAGAAATGCTGCAGCAGATTGCATTTGATGGTTTTCTACTTCCCTATTCTAAATTCTCCCTTTTGTTTCTTTGTATCTGTATTACTCTCTCTTCAAAAATGTTGCCATACCCATGTCAAATCCTCTATAAAATACACGGATTTGGAGGATCCAACACGCACTCCTCGACATGTTTGATGATCTTTAATCTTGTTTTCTCTTAGATTGAACTGATGATAAGTTTGGCATTGTGTATCTTAATTCCACAGATGGACAAATCTGGTTCACAAACAGTTGGTAGTTCACATTTCAAGGGGCTACCTGCAGTCACATCTGAACAAGCTCACTTGTGGAATGGAGTGTATTCCAATTTCTTTCCCAGCTATGAGGTACAAAAAAAAAGTTCATCTTATTCTCTAGTTTTCTGTTGTTTCCCCTTTTAGTTATTAGTTGAAACTTGTGGTTAAATGTATATATGCCTATAGTAGTAGATTGTTTCACTGTGTGTGAAATAGTTGGGCTGCTTGTCTATATAAGTATAGGTTCTGATTCTTGTGAACTTTACTGAAATTACAACACCATACCGGTGAAATCCCACTTATTTGGAAATGGTAGAGTGTACGCGGGCCTTACCACTACATTGTGGAGGTAGAGAGGCTATTTCCGAAGGACCTTCGGCTTGTGTACAGTATGAAAAAGAAAACATAGCAACTAATACGGAAACAATAAGCAATAAAAACTCTACTGAAGTTATATTTGAAAATTCTTGTTAACATATCAGGTTTTGTATAGATTTTGTGATAAGAGCCTTCCCTTTGATTTTTTCTTTTTCCCTTTTCTTCTTTTGGATTGTTTCCGGACTGTATAACGCGACTGAGAGATGGACAAGGCTTGTAGCTAGAGCATTTTTTCAGAGTCTTAGTGAACCAACAATCAGAACAATTCAACTGTTATGGCAGGTTACTTGCCATTTGCTAATCAATGCTCGTACTAAGTAGCTAAAGGGGCTTTGCAGGAAAGAGCATCCGGGAAGAGAATAGATGTAGGTACCTCCCACGGACACCCAAACTGGGCAATGCAAATGCATGGTCAAGTCGGAACAACCTCAATGTCAATGTTCTCTGCTGCAGCATCATCAGGATTCTCAACTCCGGCTACCACTGCTTCGGCCTCTGTAATGTCTGGTCCCAACAACCTGAACAATCTCAATCTTTCGTTTGCTTCATATTCGACACCATCAACAAATACAACTCAATACTATTACCAGATCAGGCCGCCACTACCACCTCCATAACATTTCTTTGCCAGCATTTTACTTGTAATACATTTACATATATAACTCAAAACTGATTCCATTTGTAAGATTTTTTTGTCATCAATTCATTAACATGTTGATTTTATGTTGAATTCTTTAACCACTTGTAAGATTTTGGAAGGTGAAGATTCAAATTTTCATCACATTTGTGCTTTTTTCCTTGCTTATTGTTGTGATCTTGGATACAAAAGAAGTTCAACTATCTATAGTGACCTCGTTCAATTTACAACAACAAATTTAGTGTAATTCGACAAGTGGAGTCTAGGGAGGGTGGTGCTTATGCAGTCTTATCCCTACCTTGAGAGAGGTAGAGAGGTTGTTCCCAATTGAACTTTAATTGATGATAGTCTATATACATATACATTAATAGAGTATCCTCTTTCATTTTCACGAATAACACTGAAGCACCCCACTCAAATATATTCTATTACAATTAGCAAAGCAACACAATTATTCATTTGGGGCCTAATCCACCCCCACACACTTAAATAACGCTTGAAAATGTAGTTGTTTTGGCCACTAAATTTCTATTTCACATTGAACAATCAGCAATTCTTTTCCTAGTTTCACATCATGGTATTTGTCTTTTATGCAATTATTGAGAGTTGTCGCTCAATCTTTTCCATTAAATGCTTCTGGTTTGTGTTTCCTTGGTTGTGTCATTTCATTGCCTCTCATAAACAGAATGAAAAAGAAAAGTCATAATACATAAATATAAATATGATCCTAAACTTGACACCAAATTATAATATTAACCTTAAACTTTGATAGTGCACAAATAACACCTTTAACTATTCAAAACCTGAATAAATATGACCTCCGATTTTACAACCTCCATGCGTGTAACTCACTTGCGCCTACGTGGATATGTAATTCAATCATACGGTACCACATCACTAAAAGGTCTGACATGGAGGGACTTTTGTCTTTCAATTAAAACGACGTCGTTTTGCTTTTATAAGTTAAAACGACATCGTTTTGCTCTTATTATTATTATTATTATTATTATTATTATTATTATTATTATTATTATTATTATTTAATAATAATAGTAATAATATTTTAATAAAATTTTCATCTTAATAACGTTAATTTAATATACTACTGCTGTGCTTAATAATATTTTATTAATAACATTTTAATAATGCTAAATTTAATAACGTTAATTTAATAACGTTAGTTTAATAACTTTAATTTAATAATATTTTATTAATAACGTGCTAATAACGTTAATTTAATGACGTTTTATTAAAACTATAATTTTTTTATTTATTATTAGTATAATTTTATCTTTGAGATGAAAATAATGAAACAATAATAGTGAAAAGTCATTTAAATATATAAAAAGAAATTAGTAAGGGCATAATAGTCATTTTATCCTCTTTTTATTGTTGGATGCTCAAATTTTTAGCCCGATGCACCCAGTTTTGCGTGTACAACACGCGTTTTGCCACATAGGATCGAAGGCTATATTTATGCAGTTTTGAATAGTTAAAGGTCATATTTGTGCACTATCAAAGTTTAAGGTCAAAGTTATAATTTAGTGTCAAGTTTAGAGTCATATTTATGTATTATGCCAAAAGAAAAATTAAATGACCTTGGATTTGCAAATATTGGTTTATAAGGTGTTTGGGTAAACTTATAATTTGGTCAAAATGGCTTTTAAGCCATTTTTTGCTTTTGAAAGTGTTTGACAATTTTTATAATTGCTTAAAAAAAAGTTAATTTTAACTTTTTTTAAGGCAAAAGCTATAAGTTAGTCACTCCCTACTTATTTTTTTTAGCTTATAATTCATTGAAAGTTGACCAAGTAAATGACTTTTATATCCCTTATAATTTTCACTTATTCCAAAGTTATCCTCTTGTAACCCTTATAATTTTCACTTATAAAATTCATGATCTATAGCAATTTTTATATTAATTAAAATTTTTTAATTCAATTTTTATATTATATTAAATTATATTTTTTTGTAAAAATATTTTTAATATAAATTAAACTAGGTTTTTGTTTGTTTATTTTTTCCTTTCAAGAAAACCTACGTTTTATCTAAAAAGGATTGATAAACCTATTTTTTATTGAAATATTTTTTATCTTAAATATTTTTAATTCAAAATTCTAATTCCATCCCGGATAAGAATGAGTATGAATCAATATATATATATATATATATATATATATATAAGATCAATAGTCAATCCTATGTTGCATGTCCCACGGGCAAGTAACCCTATTTATCTTTTTTGTCAATTTTTTGAGTTTTTTTCTACTTTTAAAACTTTTCTATTAATTACCTATTTCATTTAATTTTAAGATAATTAGCATTTACTAAAATAATAATGAACGATTGTAACTCTTCTTTTTATTAGGCCATGTTAATTGTGAAACATCATTAACTAATATTAACTCTACACTTTTCATCTTCCCTTCTATCTATATAATTCTTCTTCCATTAGAG
>NC_061121.1:214074473-214151136 GCF_002878395.1 Capsicum annuum
AAAAAACAGATATAAATAACATGCAAATAAGAAGAAGAGAATGAAAGAGCAATAACGAACCATACCTTAGTATCAAAAAGAGGATCAAAACTGAAATTTAAGTCGAGGAAAGAAATGAATGGGTTTAGATCCGAAAAGATCTTTATGAGAAGAGAAGAGAAAAGGGAGAAAAAATATTGTGACCCTAAAGAGGAGAGAGAAAAAGATGAGAATTGAATAAAATAAACTGCAACTGAAGGAAGAGATGAGATAATTTCTATAGATGTACTATGTACGTAGACGTGGTGGTTTTCAATATTCATTAATAATTTGAGGGGCACGAGGAAGACTAAGACTACTGACATTGAAAAGACAAGACAAGACTGCTCAATGAACTCACTTTTGAGATATCCAAGAAATATTTTTTACCACCTTTAGTAGTAAGTACTACTACTTGATATTGTCTACACGGACCAGAAGCTTCTTGCTTTAAAATTAAGAGAGATAAAAAGATTTTCAAACAGATATGTCATCTGTTGCAACATATATAAATATCTATTTAGAAATCCGAACAGCTCAGTCATCTGTAACAACATATATAAATATCTGTTTAAAAATCCCAAAAGCTCAGTCATCTGTGACAACAGATGAAAATATTCATTTGATAATTAATAAAATCAGATATGTTATCTGTTACAACAAATATAAATATTTTTTTGAAAATTTCCAATAGCTCAGTCATCTATCATAACAAATGCAAATATCTATTTGATAATTAAATCAGATATGTCATCTATTGTAACATATATGTACCTGTTTGGAAATTTTCAACAGCTTAGTCGTTTGTTGCAACAGATTTCATAGCAATTGATTTAGGTGGAACTAGGGATGAATGAATGAGCTCGCAGGGTCAACTACAAATTCAATCGAGTCTTTGCAATTGCATAGAGTTGGTATTGCGTTCATACCGACCCGAGTCATCGATCGATCATTTTGAGTTGATATGAGTTCTCATCAACTCAATGTTAGGATAGTGATAGTACCTAAGTTGATTTTGGTGGAACTAGGGATGAATGAGTGAGCTTTCAGGGTCAACTACAAATCCAATCGAGTCTTTGCAATTGCATGGCATTGGTATTGTGTTTATCCCGACCCGAGTCGTCGATCGATCACTCTGAGTTGAAATAAATTCTCATCAACTCAATCTTAGGATAGTGATAGTACCTAAGTTGATTTAGGTGAAACTAGGTATGAATGAGTAAGATCGCTGGGTCAACTACTAATCCAATCGAGTCTTTGTAATTACATGGCGTTGGTATTGCATTCATCTCGACCCGAGTCATCGATCGATCAATCTGAGTTAAAATGAGTTCTTATCAACTCAATGTTAGGATAGTGATAGTAGCTAAGTTTATTTAGGTGGAACTAGGGATGAATGAATGAGCTCGCAGGGTTAACTACAATTCCAATCGAGTCTTTGCAATTGCATAGCGTTGGTATTGCGTTCATCCCGACCTGAGTCGTCGATCAATCACTCTGAGTAAAAACGAGTTCTCATCAACTCAATGTTAGGATAGTGATAGTACCTAAGTTGATTTAGGTGGAACTAGGGATGAATGAGTGATCTCGCAGGGTTAACTACAAATCCAATCAAGTCTTTGTAATTGCATGGCGCTGGTATTGCGTTCATCCCGACCTGATTAGTAATTTCAAAACTTGTCATTCTTTTCTAAAATTACAAATCATCTATTTGTGCAAAAAACTTTTCATTTCAAATCTTAAGTTCTCGCTCTTCTCTCTCTCTCTCTGTCGGAGTGTCCTCTATCTCTCTCAACAATACAAATAACAACTACACAACATATTGCTCAACCCTTCAAAATAGGTCAATTTTATTCCCATTTACGACTACATATAGCTATTTTTTCGACTTCATTCCCGCCTGTATCCATCTTTTTCTCTATCTTCGCAAGTAACAGTGTTCGAGAAGATTTTTACATTTGTTCTTATTTCTAAAAATAGGGCTTTTTAGTTAATGATAAAAGTGAAGGCTTTTAGTTGTATTATCTTCGAGAATGGGTTAACAATTTTGAGTTTTGATGGTAAAAAAGTAGGAAGCACCCGAAAAAACCCTAGTTTGTCTCTCAGTGTTTTGTTGATTATTGTGGTATTATTAGATGGTGTTTGTGGTGTTGTTGGTGGATGTTGTTGGTGGTGTTGGTATTTGTATTTTTTGGTGGTGGTTTCGGTGGTCTTCGTGTTGGTATTGGTGGCATTGGTGGTGGTTTTGGTAGCATTGGTCGTGGAATTGGTTGTGGTGGTGGTGGTCCATCTGTTGCAATGGGTGGAAGATCTATTGGGAGATATTAAATAGGTCTTTAAACAGATTCTCCATCTGTTCCAACTGATGGGTTATCCGTTAGAGTATTTATTTGTAATGTGGCAGAGAATAATTTATTGAAATTTCTCCACCTGTTGCAACAGGTGGAATATCTGTAGGAAGATATTAAATAGGTCTTCAAACAGATTTGGGTTCCCCATCTGTTCCAACTGATGGGTTGTCCGTTGGAGTACTTTTTGTTGGTTATTTAGTAAGAATAATTTATTGAAATTTGTCTCATCTTTTTTAAAAAAATTATGCAGATATCAAATGTAATGTATTTTTTATTTTCCTTTTGTTTGTAGTTAAAAGATGTCTCCCCAAAAAAAAGAAACAGAAAGTGGAGAAAGTGGAACAACTTCCGATCACCAAACAAAAAAGGCTAGAGTACAGATAGATTCGGAGGAATTCCAGAACAATCTCAGTCAGGGCAAAATGAAGCCGAGGAAAGTGATAACTCCTCCTCACCAATGGGGCGTGAAGTAATATCGAAATTTCAGCATGATTTTATCAAAATCATTAGTATTGACAGGTTTCGAGTTGCGATGTCGATGAATAACCCTAATGCAGTATTTGGTGATCTTGTACTAAAATGTTAGTTGGGGAAACCTTTTGACAAACTTAGGAGTATTATGAAGAAGGAAAACATAGATGGACTTTTTAAGAAGAGCTGCTTTGCACACTTTCTTGAGCAGTCTGGGCCCCGCCTTCTCCGTTTTCCAATGATTATGGTATATGGCCTTCTCAAGTGTAGGATCATGTATGCGGGGGATGATAAAGGTCCGAAGGAGGGCAGAAATAAGATGGATGAAGTCTGGATCAACTACTATGGAATGCCGGTTTGTTTTAGATTGAAAGAGTTTACCATTGTGACGAGCTTGAGATTCGATCGTCCAGAAGAACCTGCCATCAAGAAAACACCCCATAAAGGGTCCAACAAATTCAAGGTAAAAAAAGATGGGTTGTTGGGAATTGTTAGACCTAGCTACAAAGTGAAGGAATAAAAACATACCAAAGCACTACAGGGAGAAATTATGCTTAGTTTGGTTTGCCCATTCCGTTTTATTGGCAAGAGACGTCAAAAAAGTCATAGAACGTGATTTATTGGCGCTTGCTGATGATTTTGAGAGATTCAACGATTATCCCTGGGGCTACGACAGGTATTACTTGACTGTCAAGTATTTACTGAAAGAGCTAAAGCCAAAGATTACCACATTATACTGCTTTTCTTGGGCTTTCATGGTAAAATTGATCACTATTTTTACTCATTCATTAATTTATATTGAATATACTTGTCACTTTTTTTGCTTCCTTCCTGTTTACAATTTTTAGGCTTGGGCATATGAAGTCATTCCACTCCTCCAAAAGCATTTCACGGATTACCCGGATAAAGGTTTCTCATCCAAGGATCCTTAGGTGGTTGGCTGCAGTAAAGAGTAGTAAAAAATATTAATGAGGCTGATCTCTTTAACCTTTCGGATGATGCAGTACGTCTTGTTTCAACTAAAATAATTTGCCTGAAAGAAAGATAGTGAAACAGATGTTCCATCTGTTGCAAGAGATTACCCGTCAATTGCAACTGGTTCAATGGGTAATCTGTTGCAACAAACGATCCATATTTCGCAACAGATTAACCATATGTTGCTCTGTTCTCTAAACCCTACTCAACAGATTACTCATCTACTATAAATTATGCAACAAATGGGTATTCTGATACAATATATTATCAATCTGTTTCAACATACAAATCAGCTGTTGCGGTAGCTAGATCATCTGTTGCATAAGTTGGCTATGTTAACATAACCCGAGCCCCATGTAACCCAACTGACTATAAATTATTATTATATGATTTAAATTCCTCATGTTATTTTTTATAGGTTGTGCATCCTTGGATCGTGCCTACCATTGATGAGCTGGGGATGACTTCTTTTCTTACTCTAGGTCTTGTTGATACAAAAGAAGACCCAACGGTGGTGTTAATAAAAAAGGAATTGGATGGAGCAACATCTATAAGAAGAGCAGTTAGGCAAGGTCAGTCTAATGTTGAAGCTCTTCACGACCTAACTTAAACTGCAAAAGATCTGGGTGCTTCTTCTAGGGGTGTTGCTGGTGGAATTGTTTGTGATGGTGGTAGCCATCCTGCTTCTGCTTCTGCTGCCAGTTGAAAACACCCCTTGCACAGGTCCTCCTTCTTACCCCTACACCGATCTCTCCCACCCTTACAGTGGTCCCTCTCACCCCTCCTCACCCTCATATTCTCATTGCAAATGCAAAGTATGCAAGGACAGAGAGGATAAACTCTTTAACAAGCTAGAGGCTATTACTGAAGTTGTCGAGGAGTTGAAATCTAGGAGAGATGTCATACCATCCAACGAGGTGAGAGAGCCATATACTCCTACAGTGGAGGTTAGGAGGAAGAGAATAAAAATAAGATAAATTTTTTCCGTTTTGAAATCAGCAAAAAATGCAACTCCCCCCTCTCCAATAGTTGTTGAAGTTCAGGGTCCGCCGAAGAAGGTGGACATATTTGCGGTGCTTGGCAAGGAGAAGAAGAAGGAACTGAAAGAATTTATCAAGATGAAGGTTCAAAAAGAATACACCATGCATTCATTTGCCGCCAAAGACTTCTCGAATATGACAAATATATGTGTGTGGTACGAGGACAAGGTAAGTTTACTTTTGCTAACCAACCCTTCCAATCTACTCCATGAAAAAGAATCTACGCAGAAGATGTGTAATCTGTTGCAACAGCTTGGTATTCTGTTGCAACATAATAAACATTTGTTGCATAAGTTGCATTGGCTAGGTAATCTATGATCTGATTCAGAGAACCCTCTGCATCAGATTCTTTCCACTGTATTTTTATTCTTTACAATTACAAACCTATTTAAAAATTATCTTCTTATACCACAGTATGTTGATGAAATTCTCTGCCTCATGAGGTGCAGGCAATTAGCATACCCAGATGCTTATGATGCTGCTGATAGGATAATGGACCTCAACTTCTACAATAGTTTCAAAGATAGGTACGCTGATCTTCGTAATCTAGCTGATTTCGGTGGCCTGGGATTTGATCAGTTAGTTTCTATGTTCCAATGGGATGAAGAAGCGATTAAATATGTTAGAGGGAAGAGTCCATATCCACACGGTAAGAGCTGGACCAAGGCAAAGAGAATCCTTGCAGTCATGAACGTGGATGTCACTCATTTTCTCACTGTTGAGATATTACTATACGAGGAAAATATTAAGGTTTATGACTGTAACTTACCTGTGTTTAGCAATAAGACATTTTTAACCCACATGCAACCACTCTTGAAGTTGTTGCCCAAGTTGTTGACGCAGAGTAAGCTGATGGATCATTTGCCGGCTGAAGTCTTGGCAAAGGAATCATGGGTTTTTGAAGGTCGAAATAAGAACATCTAGCTCTCAAAAAATACAACCGGTGCAGCGTGCGAGCCGTACTCGCTTGTATACATGGAGTGTTTGCTGACCGACACACAAATGTCCGGTGTGTGCGACACCATTGTGGAAAAGATACAATGGGTCTGGGCATATGGGGTACTAACTAAATGGTTGGAGCCCGTGTATAAAAAAGAACATGTATAAAGACAGAGACGAACACGATAACGAATTTTCATTTCAAACCAATTCACTATACATATAGGGGCAATAATTTTTATGTCTGGCAAAGTTGAATTTTTATAATGCAACAGATTTTATATTTGTCGTGACAGATATAGTACCTGTTGTGATAGATTGATTATCTGTTGGAATAGGTTGGTCATCTATTGCGTTATGCAGATGTTCTCCGTCTGTCTATCGCAAGAGATTTATGATCTGTTGCAACATATAAATTATCTATTGCAACTGATCAGTAATCTATTGGAGAAAATAAAAAAAGTAGGAAGACCTGTTATATAATTTCCAGCAGATGACCTACGTGTTGCATCTCATATTGCAACATATGTCTAAATCTGTCTGATAAGATATATCGTCTGTTGCAGTAGATGTATTATCTATTGTGATATTTGAATCTAGTACTCCATTTCAATTAACATGTTTAAAACTCAGAATCAATTATATTCATAGATAGAATAAAATAAATCGATTCCTTCGGAAATTATATGAAATAAAATAACTCAACAAATAAATAAAATGTAAAAAAAATTATTATGAGTACAAACGATCTACTCTACAAATAAATCAACAAGTTAAACCAAGGAGGATAGGTTATTACATTGACGGACTCGAGCTATAAAGATCTAATCAATATGGACAAGTTTTTCTTCATCCAGTTCTATGGAATTCAGCTTTGGTCGTCGTGGATCTTTAACGTCGGTAGCGTACGGCTTCTAAGCTTTCGCTTCTCCATATTTCCATAAAAGAGTAGCATATATTTTGCGGAGTAATCCGGCATCAAGTCCATCATTTGGTACTTGTAATCCATCGCTCAAATACTCAGCATAGGCGGCAACAAAAGGACTGCAATCCTTGCGTTATAAAAAAAACAAATAATCCATATCTTGTAGTTCATGCAAGTGTTGTGAAATTTGTGAAATGAAACTAAATCATGACACTTACACTTACAGACTACCAATGGTTTGTTGAACAATTCCGTCAGTATATTATACATCAAATGGATTGGTCATTTTATCCCGGTATGCTTCAATTGTCGACCAATCAGTACGAACCTTTTGATCCAAAAAGCCACTCATATCAAGGTAAGTAGGCAATATTTTAGCCATCTTTTGTATCTCAGACGATGGCCCAGAATGTCTCCTTCGTGACATCGAGTCATAAACTCGGATGCGCCTCTCTTTTAGAACGACGACAGTCAACACCCAATGGAATTTATCACCATAATTGATTGGGATGTACACTTCATCGATCAAATGCCAAGGTAATCCAGCCGGAATGCTAAAACCTTTGATGGTGTTGATTAAGCATTCCTCGTTTTGGGAAGCTTTCGGCTGATGTTGACAATACCTATCGTTAGGCATTATTGATGTAAACTTTGTACAAATAATTACCTGTTGTGTATCTGCATTATTCTTGTGTTTGTAACTTGGCCTTCTTTCTGAGGTAGTAAAAAATGACATCGATGTGCTGCACATATTATCAAATATTTCGAATTACGTGATGAAAAAATTAATATGCAAATGCAATTAAATAAAGTATTAATTGATAGTAATATGTATGGCCTTTAAACCTCATCATTCCAGTAAGTTTGGGGCTGTGACATCAAATAGAACCAATTCTTCATTTCGCAATGTGCAATAACAAAGTCGAACATATCAAAACCAAGACTCGATTCGTTCACTTTGTAGCACTAGCCATTTTGTTTTCTGCATGATGATTTATATGTGTTAATATCAGGTTCTTACAACAAGAATTGTATAAACAAATATCCATAAAATTAATTTATGTACCTGTCGGCATGATGCTTTAACAGCCCATCAACAATCCATTCTGAATAGTCGTTGATCAACTGTATTAGTTTTTTTAAAGCCTCATCCGAGATGTTGAACCCTTCAAAAGGGTAATTCTTTCGTTCTTCCAAACTGACAGGCTTCACTTTTTCTTCATCTTTGAAAGCAGTTGATGAATTATCAACTGTCATATTATGATCTTCGGCAGTAGTTGTGACATCCACCTGGAAAGCCAGAATTGTCAATGCTAAGTAGAGATATACAACAAATTTTCCATCTGTTGCAACAAATAATTCTTATGTTGCATTAGATGGATTATCTGTTGGGACAAATTTGAACAGGTAAATCAGAGTAGTACGATAATTTCGAACAGATGACCCATCTGTTGTAACATAAGACTCATCTGTTGAAACAGATAACGAATCTGATGCAACAGGTTAGACAACAGTTGCAACAGATGTATACATCTGTTTGATAATTTTCAGCAGATGTATCATCTGTTGAAACAGATATGTGCTTATTTATTTTTTGGAATAGATGATGTACATTCACATTCTTCAGCTCATGCTGCTCTTCTGTGACCCTTGCACACTGAACATCGGTGCAAGACAAAGACAGAGCCGTTGCAATCTTGCTTTTTTTATGATTGATGATGCCTTGGAAGTTTCTTTCCTTCTCCTCTTAGCTGCCTTGATCTCTAGTGGAGTGTTTGGATAAGAAATCCTCTTTGATGGAATGACACCCCTCTTAGATGTCATTTCCTTTACAGAAGCAGTTAGTGCATTAATAACATTAATCACTCCATCGTGTTTCGCCTTGCAGTCTTGACATTTACATGAAGAACATTCGCTAGATGCGGCATAATCTAGAGAAAAATCTGTACAACCATTATATCATAATCATAATGGCTTGTTGTTTCAAAAACTGTAAGAGAAGCATCACTAGCCCCACCCTCCAAAATTATTTTTCTTGTGATGGTTGTTGCTCCAAACAATTTCATTTTTATTCCATCAACGACCTTAGGGTCCGATAAAGTTTGCACAGACCGTAAAGTAAGAAAAAATGGCATCTTCAACTCTCGGTTGGTCGGAATAATCCACGGATGGACAATCTAAAATAAATCGGTACATATATTAAGAATGATGATGAAATTATTTAATCATTAATTAAAACAAAAACTTGATTAGAATTGGACTTACTGCTTCCTTGGGGGGATTGAAAAGATCAAGAAATTTTGCATTTTTATCGGTTTTGGCCGATAACCATCTCAGAATTCTTGGACAGGAAACTTCTTCCTTGTAGTTCACTTGTTGTCTCAAATAAGGAATGACTTTAAATGCCCAAGCCTATAACATAATCCCAATAAATCAAAAGTATTATTGAATAAAAAAATGATGAATCATATCATTATAAAAGAAATATTTACCATGAAGGCCCATGAAAAATCATATAAGTTGACTATTTTTGGCGTTAATGGAGTCAACAAATATTCGACGGTCATTTTGAAGCTTTCATAACCCCAAGGATAGCTGTTAAATGCCTCAAGATCCTCAGAGAAATCTATTAAACCGAGGCTTGGGTTGTTGTTAACGTCTCTCGCCCAAAGAACATTGTATACAAACCAAACCAAGCACAATGATTGCTTGTGCTTCTTTGAAAGTCCTTTACCTTTCAACACTTCAATCAGATTTTTGTTTTTAAAGCTTGGACCAACAATGGACACCAGGTCATCACGATCACTCGACTTGCCTTTTTCTTTTTTGGGTGTGCGGGATGCTTTTTTTTGGGTCAGAGTAGGTATAACTTGAGAAGGAGATGGAGGATAACATTTTAGTCCGGTAACTATGGCAAACTCCTCCCAACCAAAACAAACAGGTATGCCACATTAATTTATCCACACCTCATCCATCTTATCTTTGTTTTCATACATAAACCTGTACTTGAGAAGATCATATACCATTTTCATCTGGAAACGAACATTGTTGTCCTCCGGTAAATCAAGATATTTCCCAAAGCAGCTTTCCCTGAATAAGAATACAATTTTTGTTCTTGAAGTATTTTTCTGAAGGCGTCGAAAGATTTTTCCATAATTGACTTAACCACGAGATCACCCGTTAAATCTGTGGCACCATCACACTGCATTCTCACAAGGTAACGATCAATGCTGAAGGTTTTGACCAACTCTTCAACGGAAAGGCTAATAGCATTTGGATCATCTCTTTTGAAAGATTCCTCCTCCCCGTGTTCATTATCTTCTGCTCCTGATTGAGATAACGCTTGTAAAGCAAGCTCATAGAGTGGTGGATGTAGTTGAGCTGCTGCACTTGTTTCTTTACTTGGATTTGATTCGATTTCTTTTATTTTGGGAGCCATGTTATCTTAAATTAACAGGAACATAACATAGATTATAATTGATTAATGCATAACAGTAATATAACAGTTCCAACAGATAACTAATCTGTTGCACCCTGTTACAACATATAACCGATCTATCACAATGGATGAGTAATACGTGGGAACCTTAAAAACAGCACTATCTATTGCACCTGGTATTTTATCTAATACAACACATAACTAACCCATTGCAAAGTAATCTGTTGGAAATAATAAAAATAGATCACTAATCTGTTGCACTAGTTATTTTATCTGTTGCAACATATAACCGATCTGTTGTAAAGGATAAGTAAACCGTTGGAAAAAATAAAAATGGATCACTAATTTGTTGCACCAGGTATGTTATCTGTTGCAACAAATAACCGACCTGTATGAGTAAATCATTGAAAAGAATAAAAATAGTCTTAATCTGTTGTAAAATGAAGAGTAAATCGTTGGAAAAAATAAAAATAGATCACTACTCAGTTATCTATTGAATCAATATTGTTTAGATTTCTTCCAAACAGAAGAGTCATCTGTCGCAACAGATGAATGATTTGTTAGATTGTTCACTTGTTGCCTCATATTCTCATAGTTGCATCAGATTTTTAATCTGTTGCATCAGATTTTAAAATGAAGAGTAAACCGTTGGAAAGAATAAAAATAGATCACTAATCAGTTATCTATTGGATCAATATTTTTTAGATTTCTTCCAAACAGAAGAGTCTTCTGTCGCAATAGATGAATGATTTGTAAGATTGTTCACCTGTTGCATCAGATTTTCATAGTTGCATCAGATTTTTAATCTGTTGCATCAGATTTTTATCTGTTGCATCATATGTTTCATCTATTACATCAGATATTTCAACTATTGCAATACCATTTCTACCAAGACAAACAACAAATCAACCCAGCAACACCAACATGTCACACACACATACACACACTAAGAACATTAACTGTGACTAAAAATCACCAAAAAATTTAAATCAACAGTACGAGAATGAGAAGAAGAAATGCAGAAATGCCAGAAAGTAGAGTTTTATTCAGTCCACATTTCAATACTAGAAGAGTAGTTGACTCAAGTTCCTCTGTTTCTTCATAATTTTTTACCTGTGAAAAGAGAAATGGGAGGACGAAGAACTCGAGGTTGTTGTCGCCGGAGAAGTATTCACATCGATTAACGGTTGAAAGTCGAAAAGAAACTCGCCTGACTATTTATCGCCGGAGGTTGAAGGTAGAAATTTTGCAGAACTGTTGGTTAGGAGAAGCTGAAGAGAGAGAGAGGTTGATTAGGATTGAAGAAGGGTGTGGATTGGGTTGATTTGTATTTTTGAAACGATTATAAAGTTTTGAAAATATTAATCAAGTCCACAATTAACTTAATCAAGTTTCCTAATGATGTTTGACCCTATCTGTTGGTCAATATCACCAATCCTTATTCAAGACTAAAAAGACACCTTTCCTTCAATTTTCTCTAGAAGGTTAGTATCATTAACAAAATTGTATGCTTTGAAAAAAATAAAAATACTGCAAATCATATGTGAAATAATTATAAACCCTACAGATTTTTTTTAGAATAATAGGCATATATATAGAGAGTGATTCCTGATCTTACAACCCAAAACCATCATCCATTAGCACCTTTTTTGCGTATGATCTCTATTCTTTGTAGATCAATTCTTGTAGAATTTATAATTCAATAGGAATGGAATTTTTTGAATTCTAAAATAAAAGAGAATTATCTTAATTATGATTCATACTAATTTTATAATAAAAAGTTAAAAGATATGATAATTGAAGAAATTAAGTGAAAAGACAAATTCGTATATTATGGAGACTTTTAATGAAGGGTAAAAAATTTAAATCACTTTTATAAGGATCTTCACACTTTTAATATATTATTATTATTATAAATAGGGAGAATACTCACAAAAATACCTGAAGTTTGACCGGATTACCAGTTGTTCATACTGAATTTTGCGGGGGTCCTATTACCCCTCCAAACTTTTTTTTTTCATATTTTAATTACATATATCTGCCACTTGGACCATTGCGTGCAAGTCACGCGTATTGAGCACGTGAAAGTGTTAAAAAATGCTATAAACCTTTTTTTTTTTGCCAAACAACCCCTCAATTTTCTAATTTTTAAAAGTTTTATATTTTTTATTTATTTTTTCATTCTTTTTCTTCTCTCTTCTTTCTTCTTTCTTTCTTTCTTTCTTTTCTCCAACAATGGTTGCTCCATTTGTTGAATTGAAATTGAATTCTTGAAGATTCCATTTCAGTTGTCATTCTTGAAGATTAATGAAAGATTCCATTCAATTGAAATTGAATTCCATTTCAATTTCTTCATTCCATTCAAATCTGGAATTCTTGAAGATTCCATTCTTGAAATTGAAATTGAAATTCAAATTTAAATTTTCAGTTTTCAGTATGAACAAATTTGAATAATTCTTAAAGAAAGTTTTCAATTTGAATTTGAAATTTGAGTTGGAATGGCCTTGGAATTTGAAACCCAATGGAAGATTCCATTGAGTTGACGTAATTGAAACTTGGAATGGTTGCTCCATTGTTGAATTGAAATTGAATAATGCAGTACACTTCTGTTGAAGACTCCATTGTTGAAGTCAATTATTTAGGAGTAGTAATTGACTTCTACAATCGAAAACTTTTCTTCAATTATTGAAGTCAATTTTCGATTGAAATTATGAAAACAAATTTAAAGTTGTGGAACTAATTTGAAACTGGAAACAAATATTCTTGAAGTTGTAGAACATTGACTCAATGGAATCATTTGAAATTTGATTTGTAGGAGGAATTTGAATTATGGAATCTTTAATATGGTTGTAATTAGGGGTGTACAAACCGAACCGTTAAGTCAAATCGAACCGATGAATCAAACCAAACCGAGAAAAAAACCCGACTTATGATTTGGTTTGATTGGTTTGGTGTTGGCAAAAAAAAACGATCATTATTGGTTTGGTTTGGTATTAGAAAAAATAAAATCAAACCGAACCAACGTAATACATATATAATTTTAATTTTTTATACGTAAAAAATATTACTTATAATCTACTTTCTAATTACTTTTATTATTTTTTTATATTCAGAAAATCGATATATATTCTTGGACCTTTAATTATAGTATTTTTCCATTAATAACAAATTAATACAAAGCCCAATGTCTATATCTATATTTATATCTATAATCTATAATCTATAATATATTAAAAGTTTTAAGGGCCTTAGAAATGTTGTTTGAACTTTTTGTCCTTCCTTAAAAATTTTTGCTGTAGAAAAAATCGTCTTTTCACTATTTTTTTCTAATTTTTAAAAGTTAATAATTAATTAATATATATATTTATGGTAAAAACCTTTTCTTATTAGAAGTCGTCAGAATTAATAACAACTAATACTTTTTCCATTAGTTTAAGAATTATAAAACAACTAAATTTGATTATAATAAAATTTAAAAAATCTAGAAATAAATATAAAATCCTTAGAATAAGAAAATTTTAATAAGTATTAAATTTTAAAAAGTTTTAAATACATAATAAGAAATGTCTTTTTATTATTTTATCAAATTCCTATTTAACTATTTTTACTAAAAAAAATACGTCCCACCTCAAAAAGAAAAAAAAATAAGTAGTGTCAGATTGTAGTTAGCATAGGACCTAATTTCTTTCTTTTAAGTATGATTTTTTGATTTAATTAGGAGTCCTTAATTTTCTTTTCTTTTAAGTTTTGTTTGTCTTGATTTTCTATAATAATTAGTTTTTTAAGAAAAAAGTTTCTCAAATTAGATTAGATTTCTTCCATGTTTCATCAACTCTCTTTTAAAAGGAAAAAACTCATATATCTATATATTGAGCATTCCTTTTTTTCAATAAATAATAGAATAACATTCACAATTTAATTATTAAAGAGTATGTTCAAGAGAAGATTAGTTTTATGTTCTTTAATATTAGTTTTAAATTTGTAGATCAATAATATTAAATATTATGCATCTTTTATTAATGTTTTTTTATCGTATAATTTATTGTAATTTCAATTATTGGCTTTCGTATGATGTGCAGGTAAAGAAAAATTATGTGAGTGTGTGGTTGAGATTTCATGTCGATTACGAGAGGATTTAAAGGTGTGTTCTTTTAAAAAAAGGAATTATTTCTCATTCATATTAACACGATTTATGTTGTTAAGACGTTGATTAGAAGTACATGTTCTGCTCTTTGATTCGATTTTATCAAATTTCAATTCAATTCTTTAATTTACAATTTTAAAAAGTAGACATCGAACACCGAATTGAACTATTTCAGTTTGGTTTGTTTTCTTTCAACTTCGTTTTTATTTGATTTGGTATTCAGAAATATTTGAACTTTTTGTCCTTCGTTAAAATTGTCTGCTTTAGACAAAATTATTTCTTCAATATTTAAGAATTGAAAATTTATTAAATATTTTAATAAAACATATGTTATGTTTGCGCTATTTTATTAAAGTGTGAAGGATCTTTGAGAAGTGATTTAAATTTTTTGATCTTCATTAAAAAATTTTGCAATAGACAAAATCATCTAATTTTAAATAATCAAATATTATACGTGCGAGACACGTGGGGTTTAACTAGTTAATATAAAAACCTAAAACTCTTTAATTGCTTCACTTTTTACATTTTACTTTCCAAGTTTTCAGAGAGTTCTCATTATTTTCTCATCTTACTTTTCTTATTCGTCAAGTTGTGATTTAGGTTTATTTCTCTTCTTTCTCTTTTTATGGAATTATGTTATAATTAATTACTTTTTGGAGTTAAGTTTTTAATAAGTTGTCTAATTCTTCATTCTTTTGTGTGCTCACATTTTATGTGAAGGAAACTTTCAGACAAACTACTGTGACTAGTGACTTAGAAATTGAACTACTTAGGTATCCACATAATATTACTTTGAGAGATAGTAGTTTAGACGTTTTAGTAATTTGCCAACTTAATTTCTATTGGAACTACTCTATGACCATTTTTTTTAAATCTTTTTAGTGAAAACATTTAATTTTTTTCTTCAATCACATTATAATTGTAAAAAAAATGGAGAAAACCGAAAAATAAAAAAAAACGAAAAAACCCGACTAAAACCAAAATAAAAAAGCCGATTGCATATTGGTTTGATTTGGTTTATAAATTTAGAAAACTGACATTATTGGTTTGGTTATATTTTAATGAAAAACCGAACCAACCCGACCTATGTACACCCCTAGTTGTAATGGTGAAAAAATGTTGAAAACTGATAAAACGGAGAAGAAACAGCGCGTGTACTACACTTCCTACCGTAAAAACTGGGTACAACATTTTTGGGGGAAATTAATTCCACTTTAAAAAGTCCGGGGGAAATTAATTCCACTTAAAAAAATATAGGTGTGTAATAGGACCCTCGCAAAGTTCAATATGCTCAACTGATAATCCGGTTAAACTTCAGGTATTTTTATGAGTATTCTCACTTATAAATATAGATATAGGTTATGGATATAGATTATAGATGGTTGTATCTTTTTTATTTTTTTCTGTCTTTAGTACCTGCTTGTGGCTTGACTATTTTAAATTCATGTTAGAAATTCTCACGTTGAGGCTTAAAATACTTCCTACTAAAGAAACTACATGCTCAAGATTTGAATGCGAGATTTATCGAGTTTAACTTAATATAAATAGATGTTGTAGAAATTTTTTTACACGATAAGGTAACTTCATAGGCTATTACCATTACTAATATGTTACCACCTATTTTTCAAGCTTTTCTTTCTTTTCTTATTTTTTCCGTCTTTGTCGGTTCAAGGTAAAATTACCTCAAAACATCAAAATCTGAATTCTTGTGCAGAAATTCAACATCAAAAATTGATGTTGGTCAATGAAAATTGATGGCAGGGTGTGTGAAAATAGAGAAAAATGGTTATTTTTGGATGAAGTGGATGGTGGTTCGAAGTTGGTCAGTAAATTCATTAGATCTTGAAACCATCTTCTGGATGCTATTATTTTACATTAATGACTAGATGATAGAATATAATTTAATCTTTTTTAACGGAAAGAAAATTGTTGTTTCATTGTACGATGTGAACTTGATAAGAACTAATTGCCCTGGGCGTTTTGGATGCAATTTTAATTATCATCCAGAGATCATACTAAATTTTGATAATTAATTTTAAAAGTGTGACGGAAGAATTTTTTGACCTCATAATAAAGAAATGTCGTGTTAATCTTTCTATGGTGGAGTAATTATTTCTAAGAGTTTCTTACTCTTAAAATCAACAATTGTATATTAACCACAAAACTTTTTCATCTTTGTATTTTTTTATTTTTTATTTTTTAAAAAGAAGCTACTATATACCATAGTAGGATAGAGTTGGTGATTTAAGTTGCAGATTGTTTCAATCATGTTGAAGAATTTGAATAAAACCAAAGAGAGATGAAATCCTTTGTATATTTGATAAATATAATTATAAAATAAATGTGGAGTCCAAGTTACCTTCTAACATATATATTTCCTTTTCTATGATTTAAATGCAAAAGAAATTAAAATGCTTACAAGTTACCATAATTGCCATTACGTTACCTGATTGTGTAAAAATATGTCTACACCATCCGTGTATATATTAGTTAAACTCTTTTAAAAAGATGAAGTATGTACCATTCCACCACCATTTTGGGTGATGCATAATTGTCATCACTTTGATCAAAGCAGTGGATGTATTAGTAAGATCTGAGTTGAAGGTGAAGCTATATGAAATTTTCAAAAGTTAATAAATATCCCACCTAAGATAAATCATGTCCCGGGAAAGATAAACGGATTTTTTGTTTAATTTTTCAATGTTTGTTGTCTATATTGGAGCCCGACTAATTCGAATTCGTGCCGCATAAGGCTCATTCGGAGAAAACACTTTCTATCAAGGATTTTTTCATACCCAGAGATTGAACTCGAGACTCTGGTTAAAGAAAAAACAGCACCATCCATTGCACAACATCCTTTGGTGGTAGATTAAATGGATTAACTATGTTGTTAATGGTAGTAAAAGAAGAAATATTAAGGTTTAGTTCTGAATTAATCCTTCCATTGAGTCATTCCTGTTTTCAACTTAAAATTACTTACTGTTCTCGTAAACAATCTACCTTAAAGTTCCATAAGGTTGTGGTAATTGGAATAGATGATGGAAAATGAAAAACTTACTATTCTCACAAACAATATACCTTAAAGTTCCATAAGAGTGTGTTTGGTATATATGATGGAAAATGAAAAATATTTTCTTGCAAAATAAGTGATGATTTTTATTTATTTCTAGTGCTTGATAAGTAAACAAAAGATACTACTATCTCAAAGCATTTATATGTAACCTTGTAAAAAAGAAATGGTACTGTAGCAAAATCCTATATGAGAGAGGAACACAGATGGGGAGTGGAAGTTTAGGGGTGGCAGGGTGGGATGGTTAAGGAGTGGGGATTGAGGGTGTTGGGTGGGTAATGAAAAAACAATGGACTAAGAATATCACTTGTGAAACTTATTTTTTCTATGTTCATTAGAAAAGTTATTTTTTTCATTTTCAAGAATTTTTTATTTTTTATTTTTAGAAAAAATATCTCAACAAAAAGACACAGAAAAATTGAAAAACATAATATTTTCTACCATACAAAACACACACTTAAAAGGGGAATGTAATTAAAGCAAAATTCCTTATGACCAAGCAAGCAACTTTGTGACTATATAACGTGACATAGTTTTCTCAATTTTAAGCCTAATTTTATTTTGGTGTTGTACTTTTCTTTAGCTAGTTTAAGCCTAATTTAACTTTGGTGTTGTACTTTTCTTTAGCAAGGTATCCAAAGCATATTATACAATATATGCATGCAAAAATAATTACGCTAGGTTAAAAGTTAGTAGTGATAGGACATTTGAAAAGTATATTGTCAACAACCCAAACTAATTTCAGAAAAAAGAAAAAGATGGAAAAAAGATAAAGAATTGGAGAGGGAGATGCCACGTATTATTGATCATAAAATTGAATATAGTACAAACGATTGAAGGGGGACATGATAAATACCTGCCTTTCCCTTATCTCAATTCTTGTCTTCCTATCTAATTCTTTATTTGATTTCTTTATATTCACCTTTTTTAGAATTAAAAAGTAATTATATTAAGTTTTAAAAGATACTAAAAAAGTTAAAATTATATTTGAACATAAAAATATAATTAAAATTGAAAATATTGAAAAACGAGGCTTTAAATAGCAGAAATAAATTAAAAAAATTTCAGGAACTGATAAACTTAAGACCATAATTACAATAAATTGTAATACTTTCACAAAATTACATTATATAGCAAAAGTAATATTTTTTTGTCCATTAACTCCACACAAGTATGTTTCAACCCATTTACTTAACCTCTTTCCTATTTTCACTTCATCATATCACCTCTATCCAATTCAATCGTTTTTTTTTTTTTAAATTTCATTCAATTCTTTTCATAATGTAGATAAATATTGTGCTCCATCAAATAAGATAACTATCAAATTACATTTATTGCTTGTTATCTTTTTCATATAGTCTATAATTTTTTCATTTTTTGTATTCTTTTTTTGGTTCAACCTTGTACTTGTATTTTTTTAGGGATTTTGTGAATTTTTTGTTGTAAGATTGTGGAGGTATGCTATAATGACAGAACACACATATTTTAGAAGTTCAAATAAAAGTATACCACCAGTTAATTTAGTTTCTGATAATCCACTATCATTTAGTCTTGGATTAACACAAGATGAAAATCTTAAATTGGTTTCTACGCCTATTCAGTCAAAGAAAGAAGTAATCATAGAAGAGGTGAGATCGAAGCATGGTAATGATCCGGAGAAGATTGCAAAAATTATGAAACAAAAAGGATTGAGAAAATCTTCATCTCCAAACCCCCAAAAAATGCAAAATCTGAGAAAAAGAGGAAGTCAAATGAAGTGGGAGAATCAAGTAAAATTTCAAGTCCTGCTGGTCAAAATTCTTCTGAATATGAATTCGAAGAAGATAAAATTGAAGAGGTATTTGTATTTTACTAGCTTATGAGTCATGTGCAGACATATGTGTTTTTTTATATATATATATTATTATTCTATGATATGTATTATGTATTTTTTAGTTTAGTTATATATATATTTTATTATTTTATACGAGTCACCTTTGTATTTCGCAAATACATATGGAGATATATAGTATAGTATGTTTGTAATTGTTTAATATGAATATGATATTTATTTCGTAAATATATATCAGAGTCATATTTACATTTTTTGTATGGTAATATACATATGGATCAGACATCTATTCTGTAAATACATATCTAGAGCTATATGTATTTTTTTGTAATGTAATATGTATTATGTAAAATAAAACATATGCATACTGTGTATTTTGTATTACTTTTTTTGTGAAAAATACATGTAATATAAATTTATGTCATTATATTGTTCTATAGGTGCCACGTGATCATATATTCATGGCAAGAATACTTTCAAGGTTTGCGCCATATATTGAATGTCACACAATCAATGATATTGAAGAACGTATTAAGGCGGTGTTATCAAAGGAGCAGTACAAGATTTTTTGTCATGAGAATATTCGTGGTATCCACATGAAGAAGAAGAAGTAGAAATGTATAGTTCAAATGCAATTAGGTAGATGTATTATGTCACAAATGTATTATAAATTTTTTGGAGGCATGTACATGTATTTGTATTTTGTATATACAAATGTATAATTTGTATATTCATATATATTTTTGTACGGTGTTGAATTTATCTTTGAACTGTTCTATGTCATTCTAGAGGGTAATATATGTATTTATTTATATTTTTTACTATTTAAGATATATATCATGTATTTTTTTTATTACTTATATGTATATGTATATAGTTATCATTTTTGTTATAGAGATTTTGTGTCCTATATGTTTATATATACATATCAGTCAGATATGTATTTCAGTAAATACATATGCAAATATATATGTATGTTTTGTACTATAAATACATCTGCAGATTTGTATGTCTATTATTTTGTATATTTTTTTGCATATGTATATGTGATATATATGTTTGTCTTTTAAAAATATCAACTAGAGATAGAAAAGTAAAAACACAAAAATAGAAAAAGATAAAAATGAAAAAGAAAAATTCAAAAAAAGAAGTAAAAAAGAAAAAAAAAAAGAGAGAGAGAAATAGAAACTAGAAATAGAAGTGTAAAAATAAAAGCGAGGAAAAAGACATAAAAAAATAAAAATAGAGAAAAAGAAGAAAATGAAAATAGAAAAGAAAAAAAATATGAGAAAGGAAAAAAAATAAGAAAATGAAAAAGGAAAAAAAGGAGAAATAGAAGAGAGAAAATAAAGTCAAAAGTAAAAAAAATGAAAAAGAAAAAGTAATAAAAAAATTAAAATGATACAAAAAAGATGGAAAAAAAAACTAATAAGATAAAAAGTTAGAGATATGAGAGAGTAAAAGAGGAAAAAAACAGTAATTATGCTTTCTAAAAATTTTGAGATCATGAAGATAATATTCTTCATATATGAGTTTGATTTGGTAAAAGAATTTACTAGTTTAAATAAGAGTAATTTATGGGGAAAAAAAATCTACTGCTTTAAATAGGATTAGTTTATGAAAACATAATTTACTGATAATTATTCCTTATTTAACTCAATTGATTTGAGTAAAAGAAGTATAGTAAATTTATGAACGGATTATTTCTTATTTAACTCAATTGATTTGAGTTAAAAAAAAGAAACTATTATTTCGTTTGTATTTGTATTTATATAACAAACTTTACCTAAAATATAAAATACAACTTGTTATTATTCGTAATTACTAGTATAGGTGTACACGTCTTGCACATGTAAATCACTTTAATTAGTTCAAATATTACATTAAATAGGATATTTGTTTAAATAACAAAGATGAATATAATAATTAAATTTAATATCTTTTTTTTTTTGTCGAAATGAACAGATTTTATTTCCTTCAAATTTCCTGTGTTACATGTTCTCATTTTTTGGACATCTCACCATATAATTTCGCTATCTATTTTCTATCTTTACAAGTTATCCTACTATGTACAAATTCGACACTACGATATTTACAAACTTCCTTTATTCATGTCACCACTGTTTGGGGACTTGGAACAGTTTTCTCCCACTGGGCTGCATTCCTAACTTGCCATATGTAGTAGATCAGGGTTGCTATTACTGCCCAAAGTAGTTGTCTACTCGTTCTGCCTACTGCATACCTTGCTATTCTTCTCCAGATTCCTTTTACTTCTCTCATTTGCATTGCTATTCCTAACCACTGCATTATTTCATTTAGATACCTCTTTGAGAATGGATAGTTGAAGAATAGGTGCTCAATTGTTTCAGGTTCATTGTCACATATCAGACATGAATTAGTGTTACATACACCCCACTGCATCAGCTTAACTCTTGTTTGTATTCTTTCTTGCATCACCATCCAACATATGAAGCTGTGTTTTGGGAGATTTGTCGTGTTCCATACACCTCTCCACCATGGTTGTTCTTATTTTCTGCCCCTTCTCCATAAATAGCCACTCTTTATTGTGTATATTCCACCACTTTTCCATCAGTCATTTTGCACATATCCAGGCATAAATTTTTCTTTCATGGAGCATATTTTTTTCCAGTACCAGCTGCAGTAGTGTAATACCTCGCAATTTCTCAGCTCAGTTTAGTCTTTAGTAGACAAAAATTCCTATCTAGAATTTTTGTTCTAGGCGAAATTTCTCAGATTTAGACCCACCATCTTGTAGAAAATTCAGTTAGCTTTCCAATGATATAAAATTTTCCCAGATCCGATAACTAGATAAAAATTTATGGCTATTTTAAGTTCCAATCGTAAAACACCATCATTTTAGTCAGTAGCGCGTCGCGCCATAGGTCCAAATGATAATTGTCAATTTTCAGTGTGACTCTGTGATCTCACCGCGTCACGGAGGGCCTCTAATTCCCAATTGTCCAAATCCAATGAGGGTCCACGATTATGCCGCGTCGCGCCGTTAGCTCAGTTCCCAGCTGTCAATTTTCAGTAACACGACGTGATAGCGCCGCGTTGCGCCAGCGTCCCAAATCAGAAATTTTGACAAGACATTAAAGTTTTGGTCAAGGTTAAATTAGTCTTTTCCCATGTATTTAATCCACCTAGATGTGGGATTTAATCCCTAAAAACGTATTTAGGTCATTATTAACTCACTTTTTCCTAATTTAAGACATTCTCTCTCAAAGATAGAAAACCCTAGCCTCCAAGTTTCAAGAGCAATCTCAAGAATCCCTCCGAGAGTCTTCAAGAACTTCAAGAATTAAGATTCCCAGGTATGTTAGATGTTCATTCATGGATCCTTACCTTCCATGGAGACCAAGAATCCCTTTTCCAAAATATAAGACTTTGGATTCCACGCTTTCTATGTTTGAAATGAATTGAATTCATGTTTCATGTTATTGTTGGGTTTTCGTCCATGATTTAATTACAAATATTTATGGAATAAATTATTATATTTGTTGAATTGCATGATATTCGTGATGAACCCTACAATATACAAGTTGATTGATGTAGCTATGATCACCATGTTGTGTTTACTATTATGTGATCTAAGCATGCTCCCCAAGTGTTTGTCTAAATGCCTAAGTGAATGAAATAGTTTCATTATACCATGATAGCATATACTCCCCATTCATGTACTAGTCAATCCATCCCAAGTGTTTGTTTAAACGTCTTAATGAGTGATTTATGAACATATAGCCATAGTCATGTTTCCAAAACTTATGCCATGATTTACTTTTAATGTTATCGAGTCCTGGAGGTATTTAATACTCGGCAATCTAGATGTTTACCTAAAGCCTTAGTAATTACAAAATAAGCTCTGTAGTATCACGAATAGCAGAACTCAGCCAGTTACCAAACTCAGGTAACTCAGTTTAGTCCAGTCCAGTCTAATCAGTCAGTGTCATTCAGTTGGGAGTAGGAACTAGCACCGAGCGAGTGTAGAGGTGATGACTTCTCCCGTTAGGCAGGCAGAGTTGTTAGTAGCAGTCTCACACTATAGAAATACGTAGCCAGCGTAGGATGTGAGGAGTCACCCATCAGATTAAGGCTTGGATACCTCCCAAGGTCACCCGTCAGATTAGGCTTGAGTTCTTGTTCAGTGTCACCCGTCAGATAGGCTTGACCACAACAGTGTCTTTACCCGTGGAATGGTACTGGCACCCTTCCAACTGGGATTACAGGTTGGACCCCACTCAATTTACTCAGTGGCATGTCGGTTAAGTGAGAACTCCCACAGTTTCAGTTTTAATCTCAGTCTTCAGAATAGAACTCAGTTCAATTCTACAGAATCAAGACTGTCGGATACAATCACTCACTCATCAGTAATTCAGATTATCAGTATATTTAGTTATCAATTATTATATTAAGTTCCAGTATACTCAGTTATAGTATGCACAATATGTTCAGTAGTTACAGATGCTCCATCTATTATAATCCAGCTCTTGCATATCATCCAGTTAGTTATTGTTCATGCATTCAACCTTACCTCATTTAGCATACCAGTACATTCCACATACTGATCGCATACTCATTTTTTGTGCTATGATGTCTCATATCATAGGTTCGAACGCTCAGGTTCCTGACCGCACATAGCCAATTCCAATTATCAGCAACAATTATAGTAGTGAGTCCTCATACTTCGAGGATGTTAAATTACTTCAGTACATTCAGTAGTTGGAGTTAGTTGGGGATTTGTCCCATCAACTCCATATTCAGACAGTTATAGGATTTTCAGACTAGAATATTTTAGACAGTTGTTCAGTATTTTAGTATTTTATTCAGTTTTGATTATAGTATTTTGAACCTTATGGCATTTCAGTCCATCTTCTGCATTATTACCGTAATTTTTATTCAGTGCTCACAGCAGGTACTAGTCATGAATTAGCTTGTGATCCTTCAGGATCATAAGCACTGTGTAGCGTTCGGGGTACATACTTGGGGCGTTACAAGTCGATTGGTGCCTGATAATCTCTCCATTGTGTACCTTTTAAATACATATGATCCACCCATTTTACCCATAAATTATCAGCCTTATTTGCTATATTCCACACATATTTTGCAATGGCAGCTTCATTCCATATTGTGCAATCGGTGATCTCAAGTCATTCCTCTCTTTTGTCTCTACACACCACCTCCCAAGCCATTAATGGTGCTCTATTTGTGGGGACGTAACCACTCCATAGTAAGTTTCTACATGTGATTACGATAGTCTTTAACATCCCTTTTGGTAATAGGAAGGTGGTGGACCAGTATGTATGTAGGTGCATCAGAACTGAGTTTATTAGCTGCGTTTTCCCTGCATATGAAAGATTCCTGCTTTCCCAGGTGTGTATCCTGCACGTCAGTTTTTTAACTAGCATCTCGCAATCCATGACTGTCAGTCTCTTGGGCGATATTGGTGCCCCCGGGTATTTAAAAGGTAGTTTGCCTATTGTGTACCCCGTCATCTCACATAATTCATGTAACACTTGTGTGGCCATATTTGCTGAAAATATATCTTATTTACTTGCATTTGTGGTCAGTCCTGATAAGGCAGAAAATGTACTCAGTCCCCTTAATATCAACATAATAGGTCTCAACTCCCCTTTGCAGAACACCAACATGTCATCAGCAAAGCACAAATGATTTAGCTTTAAATTCTTGCACTTCGTGTGAAATTCAAATCCTTCCATAGTGGCCACCCAGTTCATGATTCTTAAGAAGTATTCTGTGCATATTACAAACAACAATGGGGACAAGGGGTCCCCCTGTCTCAACCCTCTTTTTCCTTGTATACTTCCATATAATCCACAATTAATAGCGATTGTGTATTGTGGTGTTGTGATGCACTCCATGATTATTTTGATAAAATCATATGGGAAATTCAACTAGTACAACATTTCTTCGACAAACTTTCATTCCACATTGTCATATGCTTTCCTTAGGTCGATTTTGATCAATAAACTCTTACTGGTAGTTTTCCTATTGTACAGCCGCACCAAATCTTGACATATCATAATATTCTGGATTATGGATCTTCCTGCAACAAATGCACTCTAGGTGTTGGATGTGATCTCTGCCAATACTTTCTGTAGTCTCTTACTTAGCATCTTTGAGATTATCTTGTATAAGGTGTTACAACAGGATATGGGTCTATAATCCATCACTGATTCTGCATGCGAACTCTTTGGAATTAAAGTTATAATAGTGTTATTTATCCCTTTCAACATCTGACCTATTTGGAAGAATTCCAGCACCCCTGTTGCCACTTTTGTTCCTATTATATCCCATAAATCCTTATAAAATTTGCTTCCATACCCATCTGGTCCTGGGGCTTTATCCCCATCTATTGACCATAAATCTTTTTTGACCTTTTTTTGTTGTATATGGTTGTGCAAGCATTTTCCTTTGTTCATCAGATACTTGTGGTCTTCTAGTGATAATATTTTTGTTAGCATTGCTCCTGTCAATCTTCCTCGTACCCAATAACTCAGTGTAGTAAGTGATGAAAGTTGTACTAATTCCATCTATATCCTTCTACTGACAGCCACTTCCATCTAGGGGTGGGCATGGTACGGTACGGTACGTGATTTTAAATTTCGGTCCAGTAATTTCGGTTTTCAAGATCTAAAAGAACAATACCATTACCATACTAAATTAGTTCGGTATGGTTTGGTATTTTTAAATTCTATTTTGGTATTTTACGGTATGGTAATTCGGTAACCATATTTTATTTGATTTCTAATTACATATATTCAAATAAAAGAACTACAACTTTAAATTTAAAAAATGTCTCAATCATGTTAGGCTAACAACTATCTTTGTTAATCAATTTCACAAAAATAACATTTCAATCACGATTGAATAGTCCGAGATGTAAACTCTGAACAACATTACCTAAACTTAAGCATAGTACTCCTAAATAATAAGCTTCCGAAAAAAATTATTTCCGAATAAAAGCTACTTTTGTGTTCAATTGGCTAATGGATGATAAATAAATATATTTAATAATCTTAAATATAATATATATATATATATATATGGATTTTATATGTTATTTAAGAACTTCCGTGCGGTATACGA
The DNA here is from genome assembly GCF_002878395.1 of Capsicum annuum. NCBI lineage: Eukaryota > Viridiplantae > Streptophyta > Magnoliopsida > Solanales > Solanaceae > Capsicum > Capsicum annuum. Next base: position 214,100,805 of record NC_061121.1, read on the forward strand.
TATTTTGGTATTTATTACATAAATACCAAACACCATACCAAATACCAAAATAATTTAAAATTTCTACCAAATACCATAACATCCATACCGCGGTATAAAAAATTTTAGTTTCAGTCTGGTAGTCGGTATATACCATACCATGCCCACCCCTTTCTATCCTTTACTATAAAAATTCTATTTCTTTGTCTTCTTCCTTTCATTGCATGGTTAAAGAAACTAGTGTTTTGATCTCCATCTCTTAGTCACTTCACCTTGCTTTTTTGTTGCAGGAACTGATTTTGTGCATTCTGTAATTGGGCATATTCCTTGGACTTCATTTCTTCCAAGATCAGGCTTTTATTTATGCCCTGCTGTATCTTCATTTGACAATCATTGAGTTTTATTCTTGCCTCTTCAGTTCTTTGTTCAATTGCACCTCTCTTTGTTTAATATCTTTTGAGTATGTAAAAATGGAGAATTTATTTATTAAACCTAATCTTTACCAAAAAAGTTTTTAAAAGTCTATCGACATTCATGTACTGTCTGTAAATTGCAACAAAATAATACAATAATAGAGACATCAAAATAATACAATTAAATCTAATCTTTACACACAAAAATTTTCTCAAAATCGTCTGACACTTATCTATCACCTGTAAACAATAACAAAATAATACGATAATAGAGATATCAAAATAATACAACTAAACCTAATCTTTATATTAAAAAAATTCTCAAAGCCGACCAACATTTATCTATCACCTGTAAGCTGCAACAAAATAATACGATAAAAGTGATATCAAAATAATACAATTAAACTTAAATTTTAAACATAAAAAACTCTCAAAGCCAACCGATATTCATCTACGACCTGTAAACTATTAAAAAAATATAATAGTGATCACAAAGCTTCGATTTTGATTCAACTAATTCTTGCCTGAACGAAAATATTGACCTAAAGAATGATTTTGAATGAAAACAAAGAAGATATATATACACAGACATGTTAAATTCTATTATGGTGACAGAAATAGTGAAGAAGTTGAGGGTTAGAAATCAAGCATCCACCAATCTAGACATGCAATCGAATCAAGTTAGATGAGCATCAATCATATTCTCCCGATAGGCAAACCGATTTGTTCTCTAGTTTAAAGTACATCTCAATGTTTATGGAAGTATTTCCTTAATAGAGTCCTATTTTAGGAGTATTTTTCTATTGATCAATAGTAGAAAATAAAATATTAATTAATTCTCCTACCATATATTTTAGGAGTCTCATATATTTTAGGAAATCTAGTGGAAAGAAAAATATTAATTAATTAATTCATTTACCATATATTTTAGGAGTCCCATATTTTAGGAAGTCTAGTTAATATAATAAAAAATAATTAAATAATAAATTTAAAAAATAGTTAAAAAAACGACTTTGTTAATGAAGGGTAAAAAGTTCAAATCATTTTTCTAAGGGTCTTCACACTTTTAACATATTATAGATATAGATATAGATATAGATATAGATTATAGATATAGATTATAGATTATAGATGAAACAGTTGCTATGAAAGTCCTAATTATAGGCATAAGTATGCTACTTATGAAATTTCCCTATTAAATTATGTCATGTCTAGTTTGACTAAGGTAAAAAAATTAAGAAAAAGAAAAGTATTTTCGAATTGTGATCGAATTTTCAGTTAGGTATTTTATCTTTTATGAGAGTTTTATTACCTTCTTAGATTGTCTCAAACCCGTACAGAGAGAGTTTGTTCAACCCTCTTAAAATCGTAAAATCGTTTGAGTAGTCAAAAATTAACTTAAAATTAAATTAGTAGACACACATAATATATATATATATATATTGAACACTTTATAATTAATTGCTCCTTAATTAACTAAACTATTGCATTACCTCTTCCTTCGTATATGTGACAGATGAGTGAGTAAATAATGACATATTCTCTCTCTCGTTAAATTAAAAAAGTATATTTAGTTATAATTTTTCGAAATTAAGCTATTTCATTTTATTATGAAATTCATATATGTGAAAATTGTTATGATATATATCAATTATAGTGAATGTCTATCAAGATCTATCAAGATTATTTGATGCCTATCAGGATTTGATGTATTTGTCTTTTAGTGTGAAACTAGGGGCAAATTCTCCCTATAAATAGAAGGGTTTCTTTCATTGTATATTATCCCTTAAGAGAAGAAATAACAATTACTCTCTCTATTCTCTCTACTCTTCTTCTTTATTCTTTCTTGTTATATAATACGTTATCATCATGAGACTCTACCGTCTCAAATTTGAAGGCTAAGGCTAAGGTATTATTTTTTTATTTCTTTCTTTTTCCATATGGCTAACAATCTTACGAAGTGTGAGTTCGTTGCCTTTCAAAGTTCGGGCAAGAACTATATTTCATGGGTGTTGGATGCTGAAATCCACCTAGATGCTATGGGTCTTGGAGACACCATAAAGAATGAAAATACAGCATCTAGTCAAAATCGTGCTAAGGACGAAGTTCTGAAAATTGAGTACCTTACTACTAAGGATCCACTCGTATTGTGGAATAGCCTAAAAGAAAGGTTTGACCACTTAAAGATGACCATCCTCCTAAAGCACGATATGAGTGGATGCATCTAAGATTTCAAGACTACAAGTCTGTTCATGAATACAATTCTGCCATGTTCAGAATTTATTCTCAATTGAAACTTTGTGGAGAGACGGTCAATGATAATGATATGATGAAAAAGACGCTCTCCACTTTTCATGCCTCGAATGTGCTCTTACAGTGACAATATCGAGAAAAAGGTTTCAAGAAGTATACTAAACTGAGTTCTCATCTTCTAGTGGCTAAACAAAATAATGATTTGTTGATGAAAAATTACGAGAACCGACCAACTGGATCTGCACCATTCCCTGAGGTGAATGATGTGCGCGCTCACCATGCTAGGAGTGGAAAAAGTCGCGGCCCTAGTCATGGATATGGTCGTGGACGTGGTCGTGGTCGTGGTCATGATGATCAAGAAAGAAACCTTGTTTCGAGTGTTAATAGTTCATCAAACAAAAGGCGAAAAGATGAGAAACGTGAAGCAGTTACTTGTTTTTGATGTGGCGGAAAAGGACATTATTCACGTGATTGTCGTGCTCTCAAGCACTTGGTTGATATTTATCAAGCATTACTAAAGAAGAAAGAGAGAAATCCCGAGTCTAACTTTCTCTCTGAAAATAATATTGACACCACATGTTTGGATGTAGCAGACTTTTTCGAGCACCCTGAAGGAAAGATTGATCACTTGATTGGTGATGGTTCCGTAAACATGAAAGAATGAATGATTTTTAATTTTATTTTTTTTATTATTATTGATAAGAGTTAGTGAATAAAGAATCATGTAAAAGTAGTTGTTTGAATGAGTATTAGTTTTCGATTAGAATTGATTAGTTTAATTATATTATTGTTGTTTATTATTGAATTTCAATTTTACCATTATTTATATATAAAAAAAAAGTAATCACTGGCAGTAACGAATGCTACTAAATTAGATGAATGATGAGTAATTTCAACAATAACACATGCGTCGTTTTCTGTAACATAATAATAACAATATATTATTCTGCATGTCCTGACCATTGCATGTTCTGACCATTGCATGTCCTATTTTTTTTGTCACTGGAAGAAGACATAGTACAAATACACGTGTTTTTCTTTTTCTTTTAATTAATTATTGAAAAAACAAATACTAAACTAAGCTAATCACATACTAATTGGATATATTTTTGCTTAGTAAAGTGTGATTAATAATTTCTTATAGTATAAGCTTTAATATATATATATATATATATATATATATATATATATATATATATATCTTATTTGGTGTATGTCATTTTATTTGAAGACATGAATAATGTTCAAAGTAAGCTGTCCAATTATGAAGATATTTGTTTGATTGATTCTGGCACTACACATACGATATTCAAAGATAAGAAATATTTTTCTCATCTAAACATGGGCAAGATTAATGTTATTACAATTTCTGGTAGTGGTAATTTGATTGAAGGCTTCGAAAAAGCTATTATAATTTTGCCCAAGGGAACTAAACTCATCATAAATAATGTTATGTTTTATCCTAAGTCTCGGAGAAACTTGATGAGTTTTAAAAATATCCGTGAAAATGGTTATCGTATCAAGACAATTGATGAGATGAATCTTGAATATCTTGATATCACCAAGAATGTCTCTGGCCAGACATGTGTTGTTGAAAAGTTCCCTGCTTTATCTTTTGGCCTGTATTGGACAAAGATTTGTGCAATTGAGACACATTCTATAGTAAACCGAAAGTTTACTGATTCCAATACTTTTGTACTTTGGCATGATCGTCTGGGACATCCAGGATCAACAATGATGAGATGAATAATAGAAAATTCAAATGGGCATCCATTAAAAAACTTGAAGGTTCTTTCGAATGGTGAATTTTCATGTAATGCTTGTTATCAAGGAAAGTTGATTGTGAGACCATCGCCAACAAAAGTTGGGATTGAGTCTCCCGCGTTCTTGGAACGCATACATGGGGATATTTGTGGACCAATTCACCCACCAAATGGGTTGTTTAGATACTTCATGGTCCTAATAGATGCTTCTTCTAGATGGTCTCATGTGTGCCTTTTGTCATCTCGCAACTTGGCATTTACAAAATTGCTGGCACAAATAATACGATTACGGGCACAATTTCCTGATAATCAAATCAAGTCTATTCATCTTGATAATGCTGCAGAATTTTCATCCCAAGCATTTAATGACTATTTATTATCGATCGGGATAAGTGGAACATCATGTACCACATGTTCACACTTAAAATAGCCTTGCTGAGTTATTAATTAAACGTCTGCAGTTGATAGCAAGACCATTACTAATGAAAACTAAGTTGCCCACTTCTGTTTGGGGTCATGCAATTTTGCATGCTAACACTTATTCGTCTTAGACCGATAAATTATCATAAATTTTCTCTGTTGCAATTGGTTCTGGGTCAAAAGCCTAATATATCTCATCTGAGAATTTTTGGGTGCGATGTTTATGTGCCGATAGCACCACTAAACCGCACCAAGATAGGCCCCCAAAGAAGGTTAGGAATTTATGTTGGATTTGAATCACCCTCCATTATTCACTATCTTGAACTAGTAATGGGAGATATGTTCACTGCTCAATTTGCAGATTATCGATTTGATGAGTTACTTTTCCTAAAATTAGGGGGAGAAGCTAGTGACATCAAAAGAGAAATTTTATGAAAAAATCCATCACAATATCATCTTGATCCACGTGCTTCTATTTGTGAATAAAAAGTACAAAAGATTATTCATCTGCAGAAAATTGCAAATCAAATGCCGGACGCATTTACAGATTTGAAAAGGATCACTAAATCACATATTCCTGCAGAGAATGTCTCAATTCGAATTGATGTTCCTAAAGGACCATCCACTAGTGTCATAGCTAATGAATCTAAAGCACGCTTAAAGCGTGGCAAACCATTAGGTTCTAAAGATCGAAATCCTAGAAAAAGAAAAAGAAATAGTCAAGATGACACTATGAAAGATTCACATACGGAAGTTCAAGATTTGAGCAATGTTGATATCTCTAAAGGAATCAATGAGCTTGAGACTCAAGAAAATGAGGAGCTATCCATAAATTCAAGTGATGTTGAAACTAATTTGAATCAATCTGAAATAATAGTGGATCATTTCTTTGCATATAATGTTTCAATAAAAATCATGCAAGATAGCGAGGATCTTGAACCTCGATCAATCACAGAATGTCGACAAAGAAATGACTGGCCAAAATGGCAAGAAACAATTCAATCTGAATTGAATTCGCTCGTTAAACGTGAAGTTTTTGGACCCATAGCTCAAACACCTAATGGTGTTAAGCTTGTTGGCTATAAATGGGTCTTTGTGCGAAAAAGAAATGACAAACATGAAATACAAAGGTATAAGGCACGCCTTGTTGCACAAGGATTTTCACAAAGGTGTGGTGTCGGTTATGACGAGACATATTCACCAGTTATAGACGCAATAACATTGCGTTATCTTATTAGTTTCAGTTTCCATGAGAGACTTGAAATGCCTTTGATGGATGTGGTAACAGCCTATCTATATGGATCACTTGATAATGAGATATACATGAAAATTTCCGAAGGATTCAAAATGCTGAAAGCATATAGTTCAAATCCTCGAAAAATGTATTCCATTAGATTGCAAAGATTATTGTATGGTTTGAAGCAATCTGGACGCATGTGGTATAACCGTCTTAGTGAATATTTATCTAAAAAAGGTTATACGAATGATGAAATTTGCCCATGTGTTTTCATAAAGAAAATAATATCGGAGTTTGTTATACTTGCTGTCTATGTCGATGACATAAACCTTATTGGAATGCCAATAGAGCTTCAAAAGGCAATTGATTACCTAAATAAAGAATTTGAGATGAAAGATCTCGAAAAGACAAAGTTATGCCTTGGTTTGTAAAGAGAGCATTTGACAAACAGTATCTTTGTCCATCAATCTGCCTACACAGAAAAGGTTTTGAAACGATTCTATATGGATGGAGCGCATCCATTAAGTACTCCGATGGTTGTTCGATCACTTGATGTGAATAAGGATCCATTTCGACCTCAAGAAAAGAATGAGGAACTCCTTGGTCCCGGAATACCATATCTTAGTGCAATTGGTGCACTAATGTATCTTGCAAATACTACAAGGCCAGATATTGCCTTTTCAGTTAATTTACTAGCAAGGTATAGTTCTACTCCTACTAGGAGACATTGGAATGGGATCAAACACATATTTCGGTATCTAAAAGGGACTACCGATATGGGCTTGTTTTATTCTAAAGACTGCAGTTCCGATCTTGTTGGTTATGCTGATGCTGGGTACTTATCTGACCCACATAAATCTCGATCTCAAACAGGCTATGTGTTCATATGTGGGGGTACTGTCATATCTTGGAGATCAACAAAGCAATCTATCGTAGCCACTTCATCGAATCACACTGAGATTATAGCTATTCATGAAGCAAGCCGAGAGTGTGTGTGGTTGAGGTCCATAATACATCTCATTTGAGAAAAATGTGGTTTAAAATGTGATAAAGTACCCACAACTTTATATGAAGATAATGCAGCATGCATAGCACAACTGAAAGATGGATTCATAAAAGGAGATAGAACGAAGCACATTTCACCAAAGCTCTTCTATACACATGAGCTCCAAAAGAATGGTGATATTGACGTACAACAGATTCGTTCAAGTGACAATGTGGCTGATTTATTCACCAAGTCTCTTCCAACTGCAACTTTCAAGAAGATGGTGCACAAGATCGGAATGCAAAGGTTGAAGGATGTTCTTATTAGGGGGAGCTAATACGCGTTGTACTCTTTTTCCCTTACGAGGTTTTGTCCCACTGGGTTTTCCTTGTAAGGTTTTTAATGAGGCAGCTTATATGCGTATTGTTAGACATTCAAGGGAGAGTGTTATGATATATATCAATTATAGTGAATGTCTATCAAGATCTATTTGATGCCTATCAGGATTTGATGTATTTGTCTTTTAGTGTGAAACTAGGGGCAAATTCTTCCTATAAATAGAAGGGTTTCCTTCATTGTATATTATCCCTTAAGAGAAGAAATAACAATTACTCTCTCTATTTTCTCTACTCTTTTTCTTTTTTTTTTTCTTGTTATATAATAAAAATAAGGTTTTTGTTTCTTCATCTTTTTTAACCTAGCAATTTCCGAGGGCAAGTGGCTCGAAACTCAATGAATAATAGATTATTTTTCTATTCTTATCCATTTAAATATTATATTTTTATTTACAACAAGATATGAATCATGACATACCCTTCCATCATATGTATCAATAACTCCTTCAATCATAACGTCACCGCTGGATAACAATAATAAAAAAAATACTTAGAATAGTCTCACAAGTAGAATCTCGAGAAAATAGGATATACACGGATATTATTCTTATCTTTATAGAACAAAGAGACTATAGCTTTCAATTTTCATGAATTGAAAACTCGAAAAAACAACCATACTCGAAAAAACAACCATAATTCAAAGGTACTTATGCCTTTTAAACAGAATTTACTTGTTATTACTGACATCTATCTTGTATTCATTAATTCGTTGTAAAATAACCTATATGATCAACTTTTTCAGCATGACAAATAGTGTATGATTTGAATTAAAGTAGTAGATTATAAATATTTTTACAAAGTAGCAAGTACATTACAAGTGGTTCAAAGTGAAGAGGTCCTCCTAGCAGGTACCATATAAATTTGGTCTATGTCCAACTTTAAAAATGAGATGCAATGCATATGTACTTTGCACTATTCTCACACTATCAATTGCTCTTCCCTTTTTACCTTTCCTTTTTGATAATTTTCAAATCTTAATTTGCTCCACTTAGGTTGTCCTATCCTATGTTATATTCCTCAAACGTAGACCTTTTTTTTTGTTACACTCCTATGATGATTGAATTAATAGTAGAAGGACAAAGAACTATGACCTAGATATGGCTTTTCATACACATGGTAGGTCCATTAAGTCTGGTGGATTTTAATTGCTCATATACATGGGTCCTTTTAGTCACTTTTTGTTGGATTTGGGTTATATTTTGTACTGCTGAGGCTAGGGGGTTTTATGTTGGTTGGTGGGCCTTATATTTAGATTTTTTTTTCTTATGGCAATAAATAAATACTAAAAGTTGTGGCACTGAATTAGACACCCCATTGTTGAGGTGTGTGGAGGGGGATGAGGAGAATAGTCTCTTTTGTGCTCCAAAATTTGATCATTTAGTTTAAACCTGTTAATCGAGCCGGTTTGACCCGGCCCAAACCAGCCCAGCCCGGATCACCTAGTTAATTCGGCCCGATTTGATTCGGTTCGGTTAGCCCATAGACTGTAGGTTATCGAGTCCCGGGTTGGGTCATTTTTTGAATTGACCCAGTTAACTCGGCCCGAATTCAACTCGGCCGGGCCCGCCGGTTAACCGACCCAAATTTTTTTAAAAAAAATTACGGATTTGGACCGTTGGGCCCAAAGTAGCCGTTGGCCCAATGGCTATATAGCCGTTTTTGGGTCCAAATGGCTACTTTGGCCATTATAATTTAAAAAAAAAAATTACATTTAAAATTATTTTTTAACCCAAAAAAATTCTATAAATACCCTACACTTTCAAATCATTTTCCACACAATTTTTCATTCTCTCAAATCTCATTTTCTCTCAAATCTCAATTCTCAAATATTCTATATATTTAATTTCCTAAAGTGTTCACTTTAATTTTTTAATTTTGCGATTACAAAGTACGAGTGGAAGTTCCTAAAGTCGCAACCTTCAAATAATTCTAAAATTTGGTATTGTCGTTCCATCTCTTACGTTTAATTTTTATTTAGTGTATTAATTGTTGAATATTTAATTTTATTATATTTGTGTATTTTGAATTTTTTTAGTTTAATTTATATTATGGATAAATTAAGAAACCTCGCCACTAAAGGTGTTAAAAAATTTGTCTCAGAAGTGGCAGCAGCAGTAAAAAGCGAATTACTAGTGGTAGAGGTACTTCCAGTAGTAGATATACTTGTGTGCCTCCGGCACCGCTTAGTCAACCTTTTGTGGAAGAAGTAGGTGTACCTTTAGGTGTAGGTGCCCATAATATGGATTATGTAGAAGCTTAAAAAAATTATGGTATAGAAGAAGAAAATGAAGTAGATGCGGTTAATTTAGATGAAGATGATGAAAATATTAGTGAGATACCCGCAGTAGAAAATGCTAACGTTAGATCCAAATCAGTTAATCTCCCTCCCCGTCCTCCCCGTGCCCCAAGAGCTCGTAAATCAACTAGTATTGCATGGCAATTTTTTGAACGTATATCAGATATTGAGGTGCAATGCAATATTTGTTAACAAATATATAAGCATAAAAGAGGAGGCAAGCAAGGGGGTACGGGTATGTTAATGAGACATATAAGTGATAATCACGAAAGAGAGTTAAATATTGCATGAGGTGGTGCGGATGTTGGTGGGCCAACGCAAACTAGAATGGACCCAACAATCGGTCAGGTAATGAAAAAGTATAATAAATTGAGAGACCGAAAAGAAATAGCTAAAATAGTAGTTGTAGGTTGTTTGTCTTTTAGTTTTCCTTCTTCTGATGCCTTTATTCATTATATTCAAGCAATTTATAATCCTATGTTTAATGGCATTCCTAGAAGTACTTGTAGGGCTGATATTTTTAGACTTCATTCACAATATTAAATTTATTTATCAACATTGCTAAAAAATATTCAGTGTAGAATATTCCTAACTTCTGATCTTGGTCGTGCTGTAAATAAAAATGATCATTTAACCATTACTTGTCATTGGATAGATAGTAATTTTGTTATGCAAAAACGTATTCTTGCTTTTTTATATGATGAAGATCGTAAAGATACCAGAGATTTTATTGCTGATTCGATTGCTAAAGTTGCAGAATATTACGGTATTGAAAATAAAATCTTATGTATTGCTTTTGATAATGCTTCTAACAACAAGACTGCTATAACAAGGTTAAAATTAAGCTATCTCTGCCGTTATCTGAAATTTTTCATGTTAAATGTGCTTGTCATATATATAATTTAATTGTAAAAGATGGTCTTGAGTGTTTTGAGCTTTATATTGAAAAAATTCGGCTTGCCGTTGATTTTATTCAAGGAAATAATAGTAGAAGTAGAATTAAAGACTTTAAACTTAAATGTGAACAAAATGGACTTGCACTGATATTGATGCCTGAAAAATGTAAAACTAGATGGAATTGTACATATGAATTTTTGAAAACTTGTTATAAATATAGAGTTCCTATTACACTATCTTTTAACCAATGTTGTGGTTCGTTTGCTGATTCTTCCTACTGCATGCTACATGATTCTGATTGGGCTGTAACTAAAGATCTTGTTAAGTTTTTGTAAAAAATTTATATAGCTACGGTTGAATTTTTCGATGCTTATTATCCTACTGTTTGTAATATTTTGGCATATATAGCCGATATTTCTGATTTGCTCAAAGAATATAAAAATAAAGAAGGTTATAAAGAAGCTGTTGGTGCCATGTTTACTAAATTTAAAAAATATTTTTTTTTTGTTCCCTCTATTTACTTGGTTGGTGCTATGCTAAATTTGTGCATGAAATATAATATTATGTGCCACTTTAGTAATCTTATTTATGTTAACTTAGAAATAAATACTAATAATGATTCTGATGATGAAGAACATGAACAACCTGATTTGTGGACGGCTATGGCCGATGCAAACGCTTACATAGATAAATTCTATAACCACTATGCTGATTTAGTTGATTTAACTGAACCGATAAATATCACTCCATTTATCGCTCCTCGTCCTCCCGAGGAGTCATCATCTTCTAAAAGACCAGCACATAGTGTTTTTTCTGATCGATTTTATGATTTACCTTATTGGATCAGTGTTGAGGAGGAAGTTTACACAACAAATTATCGGGAAGAGCTGAAGTATTATCTCCGATCGCCGCTAGAGGATCACAGATGACTGGATCAACACGTTGGATTGGTGGAGGAATAATGAAGCACAATATCCCGTGCTTTCAAGATTAGATAAAGATATCCTGAATGTTCCAACGTCAACCGTTGCATCGGAGAGTGCTTTTAGTCAGGGCCGACAGCAGCTTGGAAACAACCGACATTCATTGGGAAGTAATGCAATGAATGTACTAGTTTGCCTTAGAAATTGGATTAGAGCCGAACGAAGAAATCAAGGAATGGAAGCAGAGCCGAACGATGAGCAAAGACTTGAAGAAATTATGACTTCACGGGAGAACTCGGCAGAATCAAGTCCAATGTATGGTTTTGCCCCCGTTGACTTTGACTATCCTATACAAGTTCCCATTAATATTAACATGAATGAGTTGGAAAAAATGATGCAAAATTTGTAGATTTTTCATTCATGTAAATTATAAATTTTGGATCATTTTGCAATCAATAAAATTCAACATTCATTCACTCCTTAATCCTTACTTTGTAATTTTTTCCATTTAATGATTTAAATTGAATTTTTAGTTTAAATTAAATACTTAGTTTTAATATATTACTAATTTACTATAAAGTATTATTAATTTATTATATTAAGTAGCATATGTTTTATTTAAAGAAGTACATATATTTTAAAGTAGTATGTATATATTGAATGGTATGTATATATATGCGTATATATCTTCTATAGACGTATATATTTAACGTAGAGATGTGTATATGTTTTACAAATTAGTATATAACTATATATATAGTGTGTGTATATATTGTAGTATATTTTATTTAAAGTAGTATGTATATATTGAATGGTATGTATATATGTGTATATATTTTTTAAAGTACTATATATTTAATGTATACATGTGTATATGTTTTATAAATTAGTATATAACTATATATCTATAGTGTGTGTATATATTGTAGTATATTTTATTTAAAGCGGTATGTATATATTGAATGGTACGTATACATGTGTATATATCTTCTATAGATGTATATATTTAACGTATACATGTGTATATGTTTTACAAATTAGTATATAATTATATATATAGTGTGTGTATATATTGTAGTATATTTTATTTAAAGTATTATGTATATATTGAATGGTATGTATATATATGTATATATCTTCTATGGTACGTATATATTACATGTGTAATTGTGTATATGTATTATGTGTATATATTTTTTAAATAGTAATATAATATATGCTATATAGAGTGTATATCTATTATTTAACGTATTTAAAATGTATATAGAAGGGTATATATAGTGTATAATATAGAAAAAGCCTTTTTTTTTCTTTTTCACCGAGTTTGACCGAGTTTAGGTGGATTGGACCGGATTAGGGTTGTTTTGAAAATTTTTACTGTTGGGCCCGGAACCGAACCGGCCCATTTAACCAGGCCTGAATTCGGACCAGCCCACAACCCGACTAAATCTCACGGACCGATTCCGGATTGACCTAGCCCGGCCCACTTAACACCTTTAATTTAGTTGGTGGATTTTGGATGAAATGAATAGGAAAAATTGGGTTGATATCAAATTAACGGGTGTTCCATCTTCTTGTGTTGTATTTGTATCAATTACATTATATGTAATTCTTTTCGTTTTGGAATTATTGAACTTTCAGCATGACTATTTTATTATTGTGTTTTCTTTTCGTTTTTGATTTTACATGCTCTACTTGACTAGGGTCTATTGTAATAATCTTTCTACCTTCACAAGGTCAAGATAAACATTATTTTTTCTAAACCCTGCTCGTAAAATTACACTATATATGTTATGGTTGTTGTACCAAACTAACATGACTATTACTATGATAACTATTTACGATCGTTCGAATTCTTCTCTTTTCGTGGATAATACTTAATTGTTGTTTTTTTCAATTTTGAGATCTTTTCTCCTTGTTCTTAGATAAATATGATCAGGAATAGACTCACATCTTTAACAATCACCAACTTTCAAGAGGTATGTAAGTCTTTCTTAATTTAGATTTTTAAAGACTGCTTGCACCTTTATCTATTTAATTTTGTATTGGACAAGAAATTTTATTTTTTTTTGTGAATGAGCAACTAACAACTAATACTATGCTCTAATCCTAAGCAAATAAAAAACCGACTATATGAACCCTAACTATCCATATCTCTTATTTACATCTCCCTGATTTAATATTATATAAAGTTTTCTTTAACATTTTTTACTGACTTTACTTGTAGAGTATGCATATCAAATTAACATCTTAAACATAAAAAGGAACAAGAGTAAGAAATATTATCACTTAATCCTAAAATGGGATGTGGAGTAGGGGTAGTGTGGGCCGCTTGGAGGTCGAAATTTAATGAAGAATGTGTAAATTTTCTTTTCAGTTGCGTTAAGAATGTATAAAATTAATATACTTATAATAACTAACATATAACCTATATGCACAACATAATTTTCCTTTGATATAGATGGCTCCGCCATGGGAGGGGTGGGGTGGGGATTTAAGGTGGTAGGTCTTTTGGCTGGACCAAGTTGTGATTGAGCTGTGGACTAAGTAGTATTCTTGGAGGATGGCCTTTAAGGAGACCAAAAAGTTGGCCACAGAATGTCCCATAGAAGAAGTGAAGATGAAGACATCTACTGTTTGTTAATAGTGTATTAAAGCCATCTGTTCTCCATGATGCCACTGTTGTTCAACAGATTCCACATGTTAAGGTACAAAATTGACTGCTTTTCAGTTATCGTTTTTTTCTCAATAAAGAGCAAACGCCTCTATCTCTACCAGGTAATAATAAAGTTTACATACGTTATCTTTTTCCGATTTCATATATGAAATTACATGTAATATATTTTTATCATTATTTTGTTTTTTTGGAGGGTCATACTGAAATTTTGTTTAGCCAAATAAACAAGTTTATACACAGCTAGCTCATTTGGACTCTAGAACCAATCCCTATGTTTATGGTGTCCGGAACCAAAATATGTCATGTTTTTGAAGTGTTATATGCATTATTTTTAATGAAAATGAGCAAACGGAATTAAGTTTCAGAAAATATACATAACTCACTTAATAAGTGAATTTTGCATTTTTTTTAACATAACTCTCTTTTTACATAACTCTATTAAAAAAGTTACATAACTCTATTAAAAAGAGAGTTATACATTTCTTTTTACATAACTCACTTTTTAACTGAGTTATGTAATAGAAGTCACACAACTCTCTTAAAAAGAGAGATTTTTTTCTATATGCATTTTTTCTACATGACTCACTCAAAAAGTGAGTTATATAATAAAAGTTACATAACTTACTTTTTTCCTCTACGTAAATATAATAAAAATTATATAACTCACTTTATACAAACTTACATATTATGTGAACAATTAATTTATCTTTTAAAGTTTTATTTTCTTAGAAAGAAGGCTAACTATTACGAAACGGAGAGAGAAAAACTCACTGAATATGTGAGTTATTCAAATATAAAATAAGTTAAAAAAAAAGGAGTTATCCATTGACTATAGCTCTTAAAATATGTGTGATAAGTGCATAACTTTATTAGTAATACGAAATATGAATATGGTGCGAAAAATATATGAGTTATGCAAAAAGTTGGCATGTTCATCAAAAACGTTTGTCAGTCATAAAAAGTACCATTAGAAAAAACGTAAAATTCACAAAAAATGAGTTATCCCTCTTATTTCTATAAAACACTCTCTCTCTCTCTCTCTCACACACACACACATATATATATAAATATGTGAGTTTTATAGAAATAAGAAGGATAACTCATTTTTTTGTGAATTTTACATTTTTTCTAATGGTACTTTTTATGACTGACAAACGTTTTTTATGAATATGTCAACTTTTTGCATAACTCATATTTTTCGCACCATATTCATATTTCATATCACTAATAAAGTTATGCACTTATCATACATATTTTAAGAGCTATATTCAATGGATAACTCCTTTTTTTTTAACTTATTTTATATTTGAATAACTCACATAATCAGTGAGTTTTGCTCTCTCCGTTTTGTAATAGTTAGCCTTCTTTCTAAAAAAATAAAACTTTAAAAGATAAATTAATTGTTCACATAATATGTAAATTTCT
This sequence comes from Capsicum annuum, assembly GCF_002878395.1. Classification (NCBI taxonomy): domain Eukaryota; kingdom Viridiplantae; phylum Streptophyta; class Magnoliopsida; order Solanales; family Solanaceae; genus Capsicum; species Capsicum annuum. The sequence goes on from NC_061121.1 coordinate 214,116,468, forward strand.
ATAAAGTGAGTTATATAATTTTTATTATATTTACGTAGAGGAAAAAAGTAAGTTATGTAACTTTTATTATATAACTCACTTTTTGAGTAAGTCATATAGAAAAAAATACATAACTCTTTTTTTAAAAGAGTTGTGTGACTTCTATTACATAACTCACTTAAAAAGTGAGTTATATGTAAAAAGAAATGCATAACTCTCTTTTTAATAGAGTTATGTAACTTCACTTACATAACTCTCTTTTTAAGAGAGTTATGTTAAAAAAAAATGCACAACTCACTTAATAAGTGAGTTATGTACATTTTCTGAAACTTAACTTCGTTTGCTCATTTTCATTAAAAATAATGCATATAACTCTCTTAAAAACATGACATATTTTGATACTCTTTTTAGTTTCATGATATATTTTAGTTCCGGACTCATGTTTATGTTCCTATACTTAACGAAAATATAGTTTTGAGTAAATTATAAGGGGTAACTTTGTAAACTATCTAGTTTTCTACTCCGCATATAGATTTTTTTGCCCTCTAATATGTAGGTAAGGTGATATCTCTAATCTAGTGAACATGTGGACACACAATAAACTAATTTGATATGGCTCACCACACTCTCACATGTAACTTTAGGGTTTGTGTGATATGGAGATTAAATTATTTCGGGATTATAATTTCTTAACTCATCTATTTTATATGCGAGGTGGTATGAAATAATTTTATGTTGGACAGAATAAAAATGAGATATCTCGAGATTACGTTTGGTACTAGAGTTATACCATGTCTGGTTGATGATATAAATTAGTATCAGTATAAATTTATTCTATCAATCAAACATGTTATAAATTTAGTATCAAACTTAATCATGGAATATTCCGCCTTACTCCCCCTCCCAAACGACCTCTCAATTGAGAATTTACTGAGATGCATTACAAGATTCACATTAAGGGGTCGTTTGGTGGGATGCATTAGAAAAATAATGCATGCATTAGTTTTGTGTATTATTAATGCCTTGTTTGGTAAACTTTTTCAACCTATATATAACAAATGCAAGAATTAGTTATACTCTATTGTATATTATGTTGTGCATAACTAATACATGAGAAACCTTGGTATTAGCAATGCAAGGGACTTTAATGCATGTATTAGAATGTGTAAAGACACTATAGCCTCTCAAAACCTTTTTCACTTCATTTTCATTATATTATGGAGGGTATTTTTGTAAATAATTTTTTAATTAAAAACATGTAATGTAAGTTATTTTTAACATACCAAACCAAACACTGTATAAAAAATAATCTAAACATAACTAATATAAAGCATAACTAATATTATCATTACTAATACATCATATTTTACACTATTTTTATACACCCTACCAAACCATCCATAAGGAACAAAGGTTTAGCATCAAAAAAATTTGTCACAATCCCACATATTTATTAGGATTGCTAAGATTGGCTAAATCTAAGTTTGATGTAGAAATTATGTATTCACTGCACCCACGAAGTGTCCTTATGAGAGTGCACAAAGCAGTTAATTGTTGTTGTAAAGAACAAATGTCCAAATAAGATACTCAATTTTAACTTAGGAATTATACTACTATAATTTATATCCGAACATATCTAAATATTACAATGGTGTGTTTAGATCCTAATATTAAATATAATAAAGATTGCTTGTTTCCTTATCACTTGAATGTATAACCCTCGTCTTTATTTGAAAATTAACATGTATATTACTCATATAAAATACTAATTAATCACGGTGGCAACGGCTCGCAATGGTAGTTATAGGTGTTGATTGGGGTCGTAGTTGATAGTGTGTTGGCTGATCGTGGTGATTGTGGATAAAAGTAGTTAGCATTGACAATTGATAGTAGAGATTGACGATTGTGCTTGATGATTGTAGTAGCTAATGACGATAGTGGGGTTTAATAAGGTGATTAGCAATATACTATAGTGATCGATGATGGTATTTATTGATAATGATGATGATTAGTACAATAATGATGATGATTCTAAATAATATAACTAGAATGGTAACAACAAATAGTGATGATAGGTGAGGTCAATTGATGTAGCTGAGGATATCTTAGAACAAATGCCACATCTTCTACTTGAACAAAATTTTATATATCTTTTCTTAATTTGAAATGTGGAGTCAAAGTTAATTGTCTAGGGGAAGAGAAGGGATAATCTTCTATAAAACTTACTTTTGTTGTAGTTAATTGCCTTCACCATTTGTAATCTTTCACTTAGAGTTTATCATTAAAAGTCGTACATTTGGCTTATGGAAATGTCTGCGTGCTAGGGAAGAAGGCATGGAAACAAACATACAAGTAATTCATTGGATTTCTCTGACAGAGGCTTTCTAAGGCGCTAGCACGCAATGGATTTCTCTGACAGAGGCTCGCTTCTTCAAATTCAAGTTCCAATTGTTGTTTTATCATTTTAATAGGAGTAGGTGATTGCATGGAGAAACATGTAATTATACAAATGTATCAACACAATCATTTTCTTTTTTCTACTAATGATTCCAACAAAATATCATTTTTACGGTGCAACAAGGAGTTGGTACTCTCCAGGGATTTACATATATTACAGAAAATTCATTTTCTCTACGATTCATATCTTCTTGCGAACATAAAAAACAAATCAAATTAAATGTGATACACTTCTCGATTAACCTTTTCTTACGGTAAGACAGTAGGCATACCTTGCATAGTTGCACACAAATAAAGATAATCATAAGCGCGCGCACCTTACTTTCATCGCACCAGTTTTAGTCAAGAAACAAGATATAAACTCCAAAGCACTACTACTCTCATCCATGTTCATCATTAAGGCATCAATTTCATTATTTCCAAAATAATTAAGAGAAAGTTCGGTATAAACAGATATATTTCTATAACTTATATTAGCTTTTAGTATTTGCATTATTGCAGACTCAAGCATTTTCTCAAGAAAAACGAAGCTGTGCCTCAAAGCCTCCAAGTAGTATGTGACAACCGATTCTCCAACTCCCACATCCACCTGCCAACTCAATCACACGAGGTTTCCTGTCTAAACAACCATGGAGCCCCGACGAACTCAGCTTTCACCTGGAATTGTCATCATCAAACAAGAGAGGCATTAATGCAGACGAAAAGATGGTAATCAAACAGTAATGTTGATAGAAGGGCAGAGGGAAAGAGGAGGAACTGTCTGTCCCACACTTGAAATCAGTTCTTTAGATTATAATTTCACGGGTACCTTAAATTAAAAGCAAACCAGTTTGCATCTTTACAAGCTTATATCAGATATAGTAGTAAAATTTGTCAAGGGTTTTTCATAACCAGATACTCCATTAACTGAATGTTTTTCATTATGGAGAGAAACAATCTTTATTTCAAGTTACCTGTCCTATGACATAACTACCAACCTCCAGATAAGCATACCATTGAGAAGTTGGTTGAGAAACACTAACCTGTTGGTTTCTGGACATCCTGTTTTCGAGGATTTCATCCTTCGCCAATCAGAAAGCAGTTTTCAGACAGTCATGATCAAGCTTCCTTCTAGAAAGGCAAACTGATCATATTTCCTCACAGCGATCCTTGAGTTATTACACCAACTTTTGAGCATCAATGTAACTTTGATCATCTCTAGCAGGTCTGCTAGTCACACAAGATTTTTCTAATTCATTGTTTCTCCCACAACTACTCAACAAGGTGAACAAATCCCAGAAGCACATTTATATCCCGAATGTTCTGTTATACAGTTCGCCTGAATTGGGCATGCGGAACTTTGACTCCTCATAACCATTGAAGAACTTGTTATAGCCCAGCCTTTCACTTCGCAGGAGTTCAGCCATGCCCAAGTCATTTCCGCCTGGGACCCCATTCCAGCCATCCCACTGGCCATTTGACATCACAGAGTTCCTTCCCTGAGGAAGATTGAGTTGTGAAAATGGGGAAAGATTGTTGGCCAGAGTTTGCTCCACCACCCTCGAAGAAATTCCATAAGCATCATTAAAAAAGTCGTCACCATTATCAGTGAATCTTTGACTCTGATGCATAGAGAGAGATCTTTGCATGAGTAACTTAAGTCTAGCTTCATTTTCAAAAGCACTTGGATGTGGAGGAAAACTTGGAGACATGTCTAGACTTGAGACGTTAAAGCCATTTTGAAAGCCTTTACCAACTGCCAAAATAGCAGGATCCATAATAGCAGGATCCACACGGTTGACATTCCCAATTGATGGAGCCTGATATTCATTCCGCAATAAGGAGGAGGTATCAAACATGTTGTGGGTACCTGCAGAATAACTGATTTGAGATACCGATCCAAGATTTTATGTCCAACAAAGTAGAGAAACAAAACCAACAGTTCAAAACTGACCAGAGAGAGGAGCAAAATTCTGTTCCATTTTCTCAAATGCAAAGCCTGGGGGTGGGGCCCTATTTGCTGCTGAAAACCCTGGAGGCGCAGTCATCTGAGATCTCGACACTGGAGAATCACCAGAAAATCAGTAAGTTGGGCACTTGAAACCTATTATTGTAGATACTTGCACTCAAACTAAATCTGAAACACTAAAAGGTGCAGATAGATAAGGGGGATAGAATTAAAAAGGATAAGTGATGCACTAACCTGATAGCTTGTTAGAGGATAGGTGAGAATAATTGTCAGCAAAACCATTAGATTCCTGATTATTAAATAGAGAGAAACCATTGCGATTACCAAAACCATCATGCTGATAGTTTCCGCTATTTGAAAAATCTTGATCGAAAGGGCGATGACTATGACTTCTCTCAATGTAACTTAAAGATGGTCGAGAATCAACAGATGGGTTCATGGGTTCCTCCTCCCTTGCAAAAGAGAACCTTGATTGATTGCTGCTCTGTAATTTTCTTGAGTTTGATACTCTAGACCCTTGTTGGTTAGCAGTTACTCCCAACAACTTAACCAAGTTCTGAGAGGCTAATGACTCGTTCCATGGGTCGAAATCCATTGACAAAATATTAGATATTATATTGTTCTCTCCTCTTTCTGCAGTAGTACTATGATCTGCAGTAGCAGCTTCACCTTCAAACCTATCCATGGGCATCATCCTCTTATTTTCATTAGACAAATAATAAGCGTCATCAGTGCTTCCCAAATATTTACCCGCACAACTGAATACATTTTCAGGGTATCCATTGGGAAGTTCTCCAATACTGGAAGGCTGTAATACTGAATCAGCTCTCCGGTCAAAAGTTTGCATGTTGGCTCTAATAGGTCCAACACCATTGGCAAAGTGCGACGAAAAACCCTTGAGATTCCTTGAAGATTGTAAAGAGATGGAAGGACTTGATGAGTAACTTTTCTCTAGAATGACTTCAGGATCCCTATGTCGCTGCGCATTGAAAGATAGCAAATCATCCTCCATTTCAGGAGTTGTGTCTTGAATTCCTAGAGCCAGTGTTTCCAGTCTCAAATCAGACGCTTGTCTTGAGATTGAAACATCATCTGCAGAAATTACAGATTTCCCACTTGTCTGAGAAGGCGACGGCTCCCTTGGTTTCTCATAGGAGGCATGTGACTTTTGCTGTTTATCAATGCTAAATGATGAAAAATCCGAGCATACATTCTTCTCAACATCTGTGGCATCACAGGGATCTTTTGGTAAACTAGGCCCATTAGACATCAAAGGAAGATCAAAGGTATTTGTAGCAGTCGATGATGTTATCAAATGTATATCTTTGTCCTTCAAAGACGGGGTGATATGTAACTGACCGTTCATAGATGAAGAAGCAGAACGTATGGTGATAGCAGGTTTCTCAGAACTACAGGTTGCATCATCTGCTCCTACAGACTGTTTAACAGGTCCTAACGTGCTTATTTCACCTTTCTCTTGACTCGTGCCACCATCTTTGCTATGAATAGCTTTCTTTCCTGCTTCAGCAGGCAATGACATGACCTGACTATTATTTGCAACAGTTGTGGAGCATGTAAGTGGGCTAAATATTTCAGCTTTCTGTTTAAGAGGTCCACTAGAACTTGGTGCACTGGCAGGCGGCACTCCATTAGAACTTGGTGCACTGGCAGGCGGCACTCCATTAGAACTTGGTGCACTGGCAGGCCGCACTCCATTTGAACTTGGTGCACTTACAGGCGGCAGTCCATTAGAACTTGGTGCACTGGCTGGTGGCAGTTGGTTATTTAATGCACGCGTTCCCCTGGAAAAAAAGGATAAAATATGTATTATGAATTTTATGAACCATATATAAATGTGAACAGTAAATCTTCTAATTGCATACCACAAAGCGCCAGCAGGAAGAGCAGCAGATCTACCAGAGCTGCTATTTGGTGGAGAGCCTCTGGCATTGGTTGCTGAATTCTGCAAGATATATGACAAGACTAAAAATTTAAGACATTCAAGATGGAAAGACAGGCGCACTTCTGGCATCATTTCCAGTCAAAAATAAATAATTAAGACTTCAGCAATCTTATAACTAGAAGCTCAATAAGAACATAAGGAGGAAATGTCAAAAGGTAGATCATACGAACGGAACTTTATTGCCCTCTCTTGAGATGCTGACTTGCCAATCCAACCTCCAAATAGAGATGTATCACCTCCCCCTTCTCAAAAAGGTGGGAGGGGAAAATGAAAAGAAATGGAAAGAAGAGATACAAGAAAATCTAATAATAAGAGAAAATCTTACATTTGTAACAGTTTTGTTAAAAGGTTTCCCTGCAGAAGCAGAGCTGTTATTGCAGTAATCGTCTGCCGGTGGTGGTAAAACACTCCCTGATCTCCGTTGCATACTAGTAATGGCGCCAGTAATTTGTTGAACCCTACTCCTTTAAAATAACTATGCAAGTTAATTTATTTATCCAATGAATGTACATATACAAGGAACAGATAACACGCGGAGTGACAATACAAGGTTGTCTCACTGGTCCAGACACAGGTATATACAGTAACATACTTAGAAAAAAAAAAAACTGCCTTCAACTGGTCACTGTAATGAGTAAAAGTTCAAGCATATCCTGCAACAGCCTGGTAATGCACCTATTTATCAATAATTGTCTAAATATATTGTTACATAGATTTTTAAAATAGCATTGACTTACTAGAAACCTATTGTTGAAACAAAAATAAAATTGGGACAAAGTACAATGTAGGTGCAAATGAATAGTTGCTCTTTTCTCAGTCAGTTTCACATACTCCTAAACTTTATGGACTTGATATCCCAATGATGGAAATCCTAGAACACTTTAAAAGAGACAGGTTTCATAAACCACGCTTAAGTCTTAACTACCACAAAAATAATAAAACCAACAACTAAATAAATCCCAATACCTTGTGTAAGCCGATATTACTTCATCCTTAGTAAAGCTATCTTCGTGCGACCCAATCTCGTGCAAGTATAAACAATCAGGATTGGTGCAGGGCTGGACCAAAAGATAAATCTTCCTTTAGATACATTAAATCTGTGAATCCAGAAAGACTCGAAAGATGACCCTTAATCGATGCTCTGATGGAAATTCTAAGTAATTGAGAAATCATACCACACTCCTCAACCAAGCATGACAGTATTTTGTTGTACCAAAGCACGCTCTGCAGCAAGAAAGTAAAATATTAATGAAAAATAACAGCCGGCACTGCAAATCATAAGAAGATATGGCACACACCTTAAAGGTCGACCGTCCAAATTAAATCCATGTACAGACTGAATGCAGCGGACTGCTTCCTCCTCCTTTGAATAGGTAATATATCTGTACCCAACAGAAATTTATAAATATAGCCAAGTAGACAACTGATTTTTTTGTTCAAAAGTAATAGCTTTGAATGTAAAGAAAAGAATACTTTTTGAGGATAAATGTCAAATTCCTAATAAACATAATGAAGTCCAACACAGTCAAAGAAAGACAAATCCTGAAAAAAAAATTGTTGAAAATTTCCATGGGAAATTGCTTGAAACATGTCTTACTGCAACCTTTCTCAGATGAGAGCAATAAGAACTTCGATGTACAAGTATCAAAAGGATCGGTATGGGGGCTGGTTGAATTATATTCTTTGCTACATTGGCACAGCACCAAGAAACAAGAGGATTCGACCGAGTGGGTGTTGGGTAAACCAAAGGCTCATTCACAATAATTTTATTTTGTAATAAAGGTAATCAAGATTATCTTCTTATTTATCCCTTCGAAACATCAGGAAAGGAAAAGTACAATCTTGAAGACTACCACCGAAATACTTCTGGAAAATCTTATGAAGCAGAAGAGATATGTGGAGATCAACTTACATGAGCTAAAGCCCAAAGGAGAAACACATGAATATCATTGTTGTCATAAACATAACATAGGATTAGACACAAAACTAAAAAATAAGAAATCACATAGAATGATATAGAAAAGGGTTTTCTAGGACTAAGAACCAGGTTTGGAACACAGAAAACTCTACACCGTCATCCTTTTTTTTTTTTTTTTGAAGTTGGTAACTTACAGTGTCATCTTTTTTGGTGAAAGAACAAAAACCGGGGCATAGATCGCTTAGTAATTTTTATGAAATGAGCCTTGCAAAATCCTTTTGTACAGCACGTTAAGAGCATCTTCATATAATTGTATGACGTAGAAAAGGGTTTTCTAGAACTGAGAGCCTGGTTTTGGAACAGAAACAACTCTACATATCCATTGATGCTTGTTTGTGCGGATTAGAAGCCTTGAATAATCTTTCCTATGGTACGTTACGAGCATCTTAATATTACTGTTTTACATGAAGCATTTTGAGAACCGGTACGAATGTTAAATCAAGAAGCATACTTACACACTGCAGGTATTATTCGGAAACTGTTGAATGGCACCAGCAGCCGTTCGAGACATAGACGCCTTCAGGACCTTCCCATACTGAGCAAAATATTCTTTCCGCTGCAGAAGCTGTTTTTATGGGGATAAATTTGTGTCAGTTTGATAAAGTAACATTATTACTAGAAAAGCGTCGAGCATCTGGTACATCCCTAAGTAAAGTTTAAAATGAACAGAGACGAATGATATCTTTAAAAAGGAGAAGTTAAAGATTCCAAAACTCAAGTGTACATACGTCTTCATCAGCTAAACTGAGAGGCAAACCAACAATGTAGACAAGATTCCTCTGAACGACGCGTACACTGGTAAGTTGCTTTCTCGAATCAGCTGCTTTACTTTTACCCTTTCGAGATGTCAATTTTTTCTCCGAGCTCACCATCCTGTAACCAAAAAAACAATGAAGAATGCAGAAAATAGAGGACCTACTAATCTGTTAATGGAGTTTGTTCTTGAGAACAAAAATATTAATTCATATAGTACTTTTCACAATTTGCTGCTGTGCCAACAATCTTTTCCTTATTATATGGACTGCGGCATGCAGGACACCGCCCTTCTGTCTCGTCCTTCTCAGCCATTTCCATTATGTGATGCCAACACCATACGCATACCTACAGTAATGGGTGCCAAAAGTTAACATAAACCTATTGTATACTAATGTTTTTGAGAAGGAATCTATTCTATAGTAATATAAAAGTGAAACCCTCTATAAAAACATGTTGACAGACAATATTAACTTTATATCCTTCAAAACTCAATGCATTAACTAAGCTTCTCTTCATGTCTCTCAGAACATGAAGAATTCAAGAAAATTAATGTGTAATCTAAAATAAAAAGACTCAACATTTATCATGATAACGGTGCTAAGTCTCTTCAATTTCCTATCACTATTATGCTCTTCAGATCCAAGATAATCTTTACAAACACTAGGTTTGAGTAAATTGAAATTGTGAACATATGAAGAGACAGTTGTTATATTCTGGTTATCAAAAAGAAAAAGGGACTGTCGTTACCATCTCACAATTGTGTTGAATGAGCAGCAATTACAAAAGGTCATATTCTATCTCACTTTCTGAAAAGAGTGGGAAGATGTGCAGAAAAAGGTAGATAGACCAAAATACTCCTGTAAAGTTGAATGAAATTTCTACCCTTCAACCAAACACTTCTCTGATATTTATGTGCAAAAACGTGGAGATACACTAGTAAATACTATTAGATATAAATTCACACATTCTCCAAACATCAAATTTTAGAAAGACTTGTAGCAATTGCACATCAAATTCAAATAATCTAATTTAAGTGGAGATGATGAAATTATTATTCCAAGCTTATCAGCATATCAAGTACATTTTGTAAACTGGTCCCAAAAGAAAGATGATCAACTATGGTAACCTGGTATTTGAGAATTCTGTATTTCTGTTGGGCAAGATTTCTTCTTTTATTGAGATAGCTAATAGGATCAATATTCATCCTTTTCAGGAAATTACACTTTTTGCTTCACTTTATTTTTAAAATAAGTCACATGCACTGTTTAATAGTAATATTTATGTGATTCTTCAAAATTATGTACTCGTTGCTGTTTGGTCCACATGCCAATGAGCGAGCCAAAAACTAGTATTTCATAGAGGAAGAGAACTGCAACGAAACTGTTGAATTTCGTGAACCATTTCATCCAAAGCTAGTTCGAGAGGAAACACTTCTATATATTTAGGTCAGCATCACACACCACTCATCTCCTCCTAATGTATGGCCTGATTTTTTTTGGTTGAATTAAGCACATTACATTTCTTGTGGATAGTATCCAGAAAAAAAGACTTGAAACAATTGAACCAAGAAACTTTTGTGCTCTATAACATGTAGAATTGTATTATTTTGACTATGTTTTGCTCAAGCCATAAACATTTGTGTGGCTATAGAAAATCTCACTGAAGGTAAAAATGGTCAACCTTAAATTAAATCGTTCATAAATAGGAAAGGTGCCATTCTTTTTTGTTAAGATAAGAAGTGAAGTGTGTTGAACCAAAGTTAGCTTCAAAATTTGTTTTAATTTTTACATAGACAATGTTCTTTTATGTAGTTAATCCAACAGCTACCAGGAAATGGTAACATTAAACCCTGCCAACGTGATAGGAGAGCTGTAGGTGTTCTTATCATTTTGGCTCCAAAGAAAAAAGAAAACGGAAACTTAAAAATTGGATGTTCCTACATAATAACTTTACAAAAAACAAATCCAATGGACCATCTACGTAGGTATTCGAAAATTTAGTGCATAATAGAGTTCAAATAAGGACATGCAAGCACGCACTCTTCCCGCACCATTCTACGTGTTTCTGCTGCCACATCCATGAACAGATACCTTCTAGCATCAATCGAGGAGAATAGGTGAAACAGAAACTTATATATCCCCTCTCTCAACCTCTCTTTCCCTTTTCAGAGTGGATATGCACAACAATTTCCACCTAAAGCACATGGATTTCTAACCTAAAAGAGATACATGATAAGAAGCTGACACACAGAAGTACTTTAGAGGTGAAAATATCAGGCCTAGCAGAGCATATGCTCAGTAGAAACCTCTTGCGTGATTAGTCAGCTATTTTCCTTCACTCTCCCCCCCACAAAACCCCCAACCCCCCAAAAAAACCTTCAAGGCAGCTCCCAAGGTTAATTTATACAATTCCGCATTAAAGAATGGAGAGACTGCATAAAAGATTTTTTTTCAGAAGCAACATCCTAAGGCTGAGTGCCTTGAGCCGGGGGTCTATCGGAAACAGCCTTTCTACTTCATCAGAGGTAAAGGTATGGACTGCGTACATCTTACCCCCCCAGACCCCACTAGGTGGGAATACACTGGGTTTGTTGTTGTTGTTGTTGTAACATCCTAAGGCTGAGCTCCAAGTACTAAGGTTCTAAGGGAGATGCACTAACCAAAACTACTCGCTGATCTGATATTGTACTTCTTTACTTATTCTTTTTTCCATATAATTGTGATTTGTGTTTACAGTTTTTATTCTTGAATGATACAGGTATTTTTTATTTAATTTCTTAATTTTGCAGTTTCATTAATACCCGCACAGTGCTACGTGCACTTAAAATCTAGACAGATTTCCACGCTCCTATCACTTCCAAGACAAAATTAAATGTCTAAGAATACAGAACTACCACCAAAATACCAGCAAAGCAACTCCAACCCTAATAAGCATGTCTTGACAGGGAGAACATGTGAATACCAATGACTAGTCCTCTAGTGACCCAGTTTCACAAAAAAAACATGGTTTCAAATTGCTTGAGCGAAACACAGTCAAAATCAGAATGATATTATTCTAAAGTAGCAAACTTGAAGATTTACAAACCTGATAGCCACACTTGCAAGGCTTCAACTGCTGATCTGTCAAATCCATCTCCTCAGCACAGAGAGGACAGGTCTTTTCTCCTTGGTCACTCATGGTTACCTTCACCAACAAAGTAAAACGCAATATATTAATTCGAAACACAAGCATGCCAATCACACAATCCATTCACTCATAAACTATAATTGTCTCTACAAGAAAGAACTAATTCCCTAAGTCAGTTTTTAAAAAAGAAAAAAAATATTCACCTCACATACAACAGCACTACCGAATTCATAAAGAACCATTGAAAGATTATCTTCATATATCCAAGTCAAAATTAAACACAACTACAAACAAGACCAAACTCTTATATCCAAAAAGCATCAAAGTAAAACACAATACACTAATTTAAAACATAAGCATCCCAATCACACAAACCATTCACTAGTAAACTAGAATTGTCTCTACAACAACATACCCAGTTAAATCACAAAAAGTGAAAGTGCGGTCTGGAGAATGTGGACTGTATGCAAACCTTACCCTACCTCATGGAGGTAGAGAGCCTGTTTCCAAAAGACCCTCGACTCAAGTGAAGCAAATCAAAGTAGTAATGAAAAGGAAACAACGATAGCGAAGAAAACATAGCAGCTAATTAAAAATCAGTGCAAGAGAATACAATCAAAGAACAGTAACATCAGCTAAATAGAGTGATCACCTAACCATAATTTACCTCGCATACAACAGCTTTACCGAATCCATGGACAACCATAGAAAGATTATCCGCACACATTCAAATCAAAACTTAATTATCAACAAAGTCAAACTCTTATATCCACAAACATCAACCTTCCGCAACAAAGTAAAACACAATGTATTAATTTGAAACATAAGCATTCCGTTCTAATCACACAATCCATTCACTCGTAAACTATTATTGTCACCGCAAAAGTGTTAAAACTAATGGTGTAAGTTGAGAAAAACAACAACATACCCAGTGTAATCTCACAAAGTTGGGGCTGGGCAAGGTTTAAAAACAAATTCCCCAAGTCATTTAAAAAAATACAGCTCACATACAACAGCTATACAGAATCAATAAAAGAACAACTAAAAAGATTATATACACACATCCAAGTCAAAACTAAAAAACAACTAACCAACAAAGTCAAAACTCACAAAATCATCAATCTTTTCCACTCGATCCAATTCAAAAACAACCACATCAAATCAACACACAAATCAAAAATCCAAAATCCAAAAAATCCCCTTTTTCCCCTCAAAATCAAATAACGATTTCCAACTTTACACCAACCCACAATCCAAAATCAAAAACCCACAAATCCAAAGCCCCCAAAAAAAAAAAACCAGAACACACAAAATCAAGAAATCACTAACATATATCAATTTAAAAAAAAAACTTTTTTCCCTCAAAATCAAAAAAAGATTCCAACTTTATACTAACCCATTATCCAAAATCCAAAACCCACAAATCCAAAACCCCAAAAACAAAATCACTAACACAAATCAATTAAAAAAATTCAACTTTACACCAATCCCTGATCCAAAATCAAAAACCCACAAATTAAAAAAAAAAAAAATCAATAAAATCACTAACATAAATCAATTAAAAACAATTAACGATCTAATAAAAAACCAAAAAATGTATCAAAAAATAGGGTTTGGATGTTGGACTTACAGTGATTGACTGGATCAAAAAAGGGGCAAAAATCGCAGAACAGATGAGACGCAAAAAGCTAGAGAGTGAGAGAGAGAGAGAGAGAGAGAGAGAACCACACACACACAGAGAGTTGCTTTTGAGTTTTTTTGGATTTGCGTAATTCGGGTCGCCTATTATTACTGTGAAAGCGGGTCGGGTCGGGTTGAAGATATAGAGGATGAGGGTTAACGGATGATCGACACGTGGTGATGAAGGAATTAATCGGACGGTTGTGAGTTGTTTAAAGTGGAGTCTAATTGACGGAGATCTAGTGCGGTTGTGTTAGTGGGAAACTTCGTATTTACTACTAAAATAAAATGCTATGTTTTTTATGGTTTTGGTATTTGGTATTTGCAATAAATATATTTCATAAGTCGAACGAAATTAGATCACAAAAGATTGTGGTGTAGTGATAAATATTTTTTTATTTTAAATTAAGATATTGAATTTAAGTCTTGGATATGAAGTTGGTTCGTTTTATTTCTTAATGTGGACTTCCAAGTGTGAATCTGAATGAGTCGGGTTCCAAAACTTGAATGTGGGAGTCGTCTTTGGTATAGAACGTTTTATCTTCTAATATGGAACTTTTCAAAGTGAATTTGGATTAGTCGAGCCTCAAAGCTTGCAAATGGAGTCGTGTGTGATAGTCTTCTTTGGTAGAGAGCAATTTATCCCTCAATATTATGGACATTCCGATGTTAATCTGGATTAGTCGTGCCTCAAAAATTGATATGGAACCGTCTTTGATAAAGAATGTGCTATCCCCAATATGAATTTTCAGCATGAATCTGAATTAATCGAGTCCCAAGCTTTTATATGGAGTTATCTTTTATGAGGAGCTTTTTACCCCCCAATATGGAACTTTCGATGCGAAGTGTAAAAGGAGGGGAAGATACTGATTAAAAATAGTAGATATTTGAGAAAGAAAATAAATATTAAATTAAATTATCCTAATTATCTCGATGAACTATAAAAATTATCATAATCACCCTTTTGATTTTATATTAGTTGCACGATCGTGAAATTTTAATGTAAGTACCCAGTGTGTTGATTAGGAAATTTTAATATCTTTTCGAAGTATTCAACATTATTTGATTGTCCTCAATTTTGTAAAGTTGCATTAGACATTGAGGATTGCAACTGACCTAAGATTTTCCCCTTAAGTTCACCAACATCCCCCAACCTCTAGTTCCAAATCTACTATATAGAAACATGATCAAGGAACAATCGAGGGCATTTTTGTCCTTTTACCTCACAAAATATCTCCAATGTGGCAGTGGTCACCTCCACACTCTTCTAGTGTTCAAAAAATAGTATTGCCATGGAAAACATTTGTTGAAGTCATCCTTGCTATCATTCTTCCTCAAGTTGGTGTTTTCCTCTGTTATGGCTGCGATGTGAGATTTTTTTTTCCTAATTAAACAATAGAAATTTTCAAGTTATTGGTTCAATTTTATGAGTAATGATGACTCTATCATTTTTGTGTTTTCGGATAGGTTGATCTTCTTGCTCCATATCAAAGAGGAGGAAAAATTGGGTTGTTTGGTGGTGCTGGTGTCGGGAAAACTGTGCTTATTATGGAACTGATTAACAATGTCGCAAAAGAACATGGTTAGGAATGGTTTCTTTTTACTTCTTTATAAATGTCATATATAAAGAGTAACTCTGTCCATCGAGGTTAGGCTTAGATAGACTAAATGAATCACCTAATGCCTTTTTAGCTAACCTGGGAATCAAGGTTTAAGATTCTTGAATAACAGAGTGCTAAGTTTTTTTTCCTCCCAATTTTGTTAATCTGAGTAATCCTTTTTTTTTCATTTCCAATTCTTGATTTGAGAAATTTTTTAAATTGGTGAAAGAAGGTAAAAGTTTCATCTTTATGGAAGTTTTTAGAGATTTTAGGTATGATTTAGTCTTATTATGTAGGGGTTATTGAGGTTTTAGATTTTTTGATGAAAGAATGTAAAAGTTTGATCTTTATGGAAGTTTTTAGTGATTTTAGTAATGATTTAGTCTTGTTATGTAGAAATTCTACAAGGGGTTATTGAGGTTTGAGATTTTCTTTTTTGATAACCGTAGTGTCTGAATCTGCTTGTGCGTGCCTAGATTAATTCTAAGGGGACCTGCTACCTCTCGCCAATATATGTATCAGGTTACTTTGTCCATCGAGGCTTGGATAGTTGCGCCTCACCTGGGAATCAAGGTTTAAGATTCTTGAATAACAGATTATGTATAAATTATTAAAGGGGTTATCGAGGTTTAAGCTTTTTCTATTTTGATAATCGTGGTTTTTGAGCAAGCTAGCATGTACCTCGACTAATTCTATGGGTACTTGCTAACTCTCACTAGCAGAAGTATTGAGTAACTCTGTCCACCGATGCTTTAGAGAGAAGTGAGTAACTCCATTGAATATGTTATGTATGTTCTAAGCAAACTTAATCCATTTTGCTCTTCCTTTAAGTTTTAGTTTTGGCTAAATATTGGTTAAGTCGCATGAAGTGGAATTTTGTTGTCGAGTCTATTTCACCCTGAGTTTGGGCAAGCAAATCCACATTGAATGACTCACCGAATTATCAAGGTTGTATTTCTGAATAGTTCTCCAACTCTTTCAGCTTCAGAAACATCAGTTGTCCCACTATCACTTGGGAGTTGGTGCTTTATCAATGTCTATTTTGAATTTAGCACCGTTGAATATACGTTGAGCAATGAGCTTTATTTGGGATTAGATTCATCTATTTCATTTCAAATTCAAAAGTAATGATGTTAGTTTAAACATTATGCTTAGTACTATGTTAAAGCTGCATTTACATGTTAGTACCAAGTACCCTACGTTATGCAACAGTAATTATAGAAGTTGAAATTGCTTTTGTTTTGCAGACTTCTTTAACTTAGTAGTTCCTTATTATCACGTGTGTCATTAATACTCAAAAATCCATGAATAAATTTGCTTTAACTTCTTGAAGAAATGCTAATAGCTATAATTCTTTTTGTCGTTGGATCTTTGGAGAAGTGGTTTGTTGTAGTTGCTAAGAATACTTGCTCAAACGTGTAGGAGAAACAATCCATGAGACGATAGAAGATGTTGGATTCCAGGCTACCTTGATTACAGAGGAGACAAATGAGAAAACTTCCCAAGTATGCCGAATACATATAAAAGGAATGACCTGCACTTCTTGCTCCACAACTGTTGAATCTGCTTTGCAATTGATCCCAAGCGTACTGAAAGCACAAGTAGAATTAGCAATCGAAGAAGTTGAAATCTAATATGATCCTAGGATAATAACTTACGATCAACTTTTAAAATCCATAGAAAATACTTAATTTGAAGCCATATTAATAATCACAAGAGAAGATAGGAGCAAAGTATTGCTGAAAGTTGATGGACTACACACTGAAAGTTCTATGAGCATTCTTGAAAGTTCTCTTAGAGCACTCCCAGGTGTTGACAACGTTGATATTGATCCTGAGCTGAAAAAGCTATCCATTTCCTATTATTTTTGCTGCGATTGATAACCCAGTAACTTCACTGAAGACAGATGAATTCAATGGTCCATTTTGTTCTGTAAACCCACTAACATTAGCATCCACAGGAACTTCTACAATTAAAGAACCATTCACTTCGGTAGATAACAAAGTCAATTTCACATCACAATTATGGTTCAAATATTCACCACAACTTTCTCTAATAGTTTTTGTCCCATTGTTTTCCTCTAAAGAAGAATCCACAGCGAACTCAATATTCAGATGACAGTGTTGATTGTTTTGGATTAATGGCTTTGGAATCACTATCCATATTATAAGAAGATAGCAGTGAATAAAGACGTCGATTCCATACACAGGATGAGCATTAATGATGTTTTATCCATGAGATATTTTCAGGTCGAAAAGTTGGGGTTCCTAAATACACCAGTTCTTGTACTTACAGGTATGTATTGTTATCTTTTTAATCTTCTCACTTAATTAACATTCACTAATGAAAACAACCTTAATGTGAGCAACCAAACATTACTAAAAAACCTAAATTCTATGACTGCAATAGCTGCCAATATTTCCTTCACAAGAACTGCCTCAATGCTCCTCATTTTCTCAACCATTTATGTCAACCTTCCCATCATTTGACCCTTCTCCCAACTCCAACTTACTCAAACTGTTCCTACTTTTGCAATGCTTGTGGCTCTAATGGCAAAGGCTTAGCTTTAGCTGTTTCCACTGCGACTTTGATATCCACATGCACTGAGCCCTTTTGCCTCAAAACTATCCTCCTATCCATACAACATAATCATGAACTCAAGCTCATTTTTTAATCCATTTTTGATAGTAAAAACACTGATTTTGTTTGTGATATCTGTCATGACAATGCAGATCTTAATTGTTGATTCTACTATTGTGCTGATTGTGATTTCAGGTTGCACTTACACTGTGCATCTCCTGAAGCTGATATTTTTTCAAGATCACAGCAACTGCGTCGAAATAATATAAATGTAAACTTAGTAGTGGAGATGATAAATTTAGTTAATGATGATCATGACCAGCATATAGCAACTCAACTTGGTGCTCAGATTAATGCACGAGCAAGACAGAATATGTTGGATTCGATCGATGAAACATCACAAAGATACTATTAATACTAATTGCTATCATGCAATATGCAATTCGCATTGAATTCTTGTTAATTTTTTGTACATTAAATACTTTGCAGGCTGCAGCTGTTATGTCATGTCCTTTTGGGGTTCAATTCTTTCCATCGAACACTATCAGATTAATGGCCTTACATGGAGAATATTTTTGTTGTGGCGCATACACTAAATGACTCGTACCAGAATATGCAATGTTAGTGAAGGCATCAAAGAGTTGTGATGTCTGCAACTTTGGTATTCTCTTGCTAAAGCTTGATAGCAGCGAGAAACCGATTGAGAAGCTCAATGACACTGTGAAATGCACAATCACTAATTAGGCTCTACCACTTGCGCGTGAAGGGAAGTTCAATGAAATTGCAGACCCAAGGCTGAACATAAACTATGTGGAGGAAGAATTAAAAAGAGTGGTTCTTGTTACTCCTATTTATGCTTAAAATCGAACTGAGAAGAGACCAACAATGCTTGAAGTTATTGAGCTACTGAAAGGAGAATCAAAAGAGAAATTCACAGCTTTAGAAAATAATGAAATGTTCAAGATTCCTCCAGCTGTGGGTGATGATGCTTTGTCAGGAGAAAAAGGCAATACAGACTCTGCTACATCAGATGAAAAAGAACCAAAATGAGAAATTGAAAAGGTGTAGGTATAAGCCAAGAGAATGTGGGTAATTAATTGTGGCTTGTTTATATTGAATTTGTGTAGGACTTAATGTATTTTCAGTGAAGATGTACTGATATCCATTTCTTGGAATGATAAGTCCTTGTTTTTTTTTGAATTGAAAGTATCATTCCATCGGGTTGTGCAGACCTTGTCAGTGAAATGTATCCTATCTTTGCCCTTTAAAAATATCCGAGTTTGGCAAGGAGAAGCAGTTGATGTGGTTGCTTGAATTTTTAAAGTGAGTTATATGAAGATTGATACAATAAGACAGAAAAAGAAAATTGTGTGGTTCTGTCTTATGTTCAGTGTGCTTCTTTCTTTGGTGCGTTTGCAGACAAGATTAAGTTCAAATTTTGGATAATTGCTATGTGTCCATGATGACGTGTCTGATACATTTTTTATTTTGTTTGTGTATACATTTGCTATTTTTTGTAGTTATCATATTAGCCTGAGAAACATTAGTTTTTTTGTACAAGTACCTTCAGAATATGAATTTAAGTTATAATGATTAGTATCTAGATGAATTAGATCATTCAACTTGAGAGCAGCTAACAGAGTGGAATAACTTAGTTTGCTAGGGTGACTCAAAGGGAACGACAAAGGCTGCAGATGGATCTTCTAAAAAAATGGGATGCAACCTGCTCCGAACTCATAGATACTCTTTCGTGCTCTCAGCTTTTTCTCTCTTTGGTCTTGTCTGGCGTCTTAAATTGCCTAACAATTTTTTTTAAAGTACAACGTCCATTAAATTGCTACTTCATCATTTTTTTATAGCTTGCACATCAAGGCTCATTCTCACAATGAATGAATTATGGTAACTCTCAGGTAATTTTTCCTGTGTATTCATGAAGTTTAATTGTTGCATGTCATCCTTTAGAATGCTTTATTTTTATCCATAGAAGTATCAATATTCACTATTATTTGGGAAAATAATGTTTCAGTCTTAACCATAAAAGTGTTGGATCAACAATGATTCAAAACATACTAGGTACAAGAACACAGGTGATTTCTTTTCATCAGTTTAAATCTTGTTGCAAAGTTAATCGGTATCTGTGTTGGTTGGGGTTAGAAGTATATGGTAGATTCAGTCCGAACACCATGGTTAGGAAAAAAACATGTAATTGAAATAAGAAGAGTATTTTTAGGATTTTTCAGTTTAGCAAGTTCTTTCCAATTTGACCCTTTAGTAAACTATTATAGAGAAATATTAGTAACAAATGTTATTTCTGACTCCTACTTGTGACAAAGATGGTAAGGTGGAGAGTGTTATTTTTCAGTTCAAATATGAGCAATCCTGCTTTGATATTATAATCATCCAATGATGGATAAAAATATATAAGAGATAATAGGGGAGGTTATGGATATATTCATTCAAGACCTGGGGCCTTTATGTGATTGAACTGCTTCACAAGATTGCCAAACTGCAAAAGATATTAGCATAATTTATTAGGACTAAAAATAAAAGTAAAATGAGGCAAATCCGTTGATGATGTCAAGACAGGTAAACCTTTTTGCACTTGAATATCTATTTCTTCCTATTAAAACCTGATACGGGACAAATGGTCATCTTATATTTTGATGACATCTTTGGAGGCTAACACATAGAGGCTCAAGACTTGGTCAACTCGAGAATACAAGAACATGCATGGAGGACCCGTTTTGAGCATAACTTAAAGCAATCTCATGTGTGGAAGATTGCTTAGAGCATTTAAGATTGAGGACTCATGATTTTGGCCCTTAATTAAGGGCATTTTGGACATTACGTATGGTGTATTTACACACCATGGCCGCACCTATCATTAAGGGCAAAGTGGTCTTTTTATCTTCTTTTATATTACACTATAAATAGGTCATTTTAGCTCATTTCTTTGAAGATTTTGAATGATGAAGAATTGAAAGACATATTTTCTCTATTTTGAGAGTGTAACACCCTTAGTTGTAGGGCTTGAAAATAGCATAGGGCTTGGAAAAGCCAATATTGATCTTTAGTTGGAAATGGTAGATCTTGAGGTGAGTTCATTCCCTTGGTGGTCACCATAAGAGTATGATTTTTATTATTACATTTATTAGGGGTTTAGTGTATGATATACACTTGGTTTCTGATTCTTGTCATAATATTGGCCTCACTATCTATCCTTTACTTTTATTGTTGTTATCTTGTGTAGTGGACTATTTTTGGGTCCTTTTTGAATCCAAAAATTTATGTTCTTGTTATCATCTTGTTCTTCACATTTTGTGGCTGTTTTGGGTGTCAAATACACTATTGTTATCTCGTATTGTTATTGTTGTTGTAATGAATCTGAGAGTGGTCTCCATATTGGTCCTCAAATCCTTAAGATTAGTAGACTATTTTTTAGGGTGTATTGGACTGTTTAGTGGTTGTTTTGTGCTTCTCTTGTTTTCTTGTATCATTTGGTATCAGATCATGGCTTGATCTTGTTCATACAAGATCAATCTTGGGCTTGCTTATTAGACAATTTAAAAAAAAAGTGTTAAAAAAGTAATAATTCTAGAAAAATAACAATCTGTCCGTGTTTGTGTTCTTGGCCAAAATTGTGTTCTTGTTGTGTCTTGGCCGAGATTTGTTTATTGTGTGACTAGATCTAGTAGTTTTCTCGTTTGTTTTGTTGTTTCTAGTGTTAGTTTTCTTATCCACTAACACTTTGAGTCTAGATCTAAACTTGAGCTTGAACTTGTTGAAAGTTGTTGTGAACATAAGCTTGGCCCATTGTTGTTGACCATTGTTATGGTGGACTGTTTTGGCTGTGTGGTTTCTCCTTGATGTTCTAAACTTGACCACATGATATTGTTGTTACTTGGTGGCTTGAGAACCATTTTTTTGAAATTGTAGTTGTCTTGGCCAAGTGTTGGAGATATTATTATTGTGGATTGGAGTTGGCCGTGTGAAAATTGTTGGTGTTCTTGAAGATTATTGTTGTAGTTCTTGGTGTTGTTGTTGTTGCTCTTGATGTTCATCATCACCTTCATATATTGTTGAAGATAAGGTGAATACTAAGTCCAAAAAGTTGAAGGAAAAGGGTGTATTATTTGTTAGTTCTGAAAGACACTACAACCAACAAGGACCTATCAATCAAGTCTCAACCACTTTCCAATACTTTTCCATGATTTAAGGATCCATGTTTTAAGGAGAAGCACAAAAAAGTCAAGTCTTGAAAATTGCAAAAGGCTCCAAGACTTATTTTCCCTCCTAAAACAAATTCCACCAATCTAAATTAATTTTTGACCAAAACTTGAACATTTGAGAATAACCACTTGATAAAACCGAACCAATACGTGGCTACCACGTCATCACTGCTACTGTTCATGCAATATTTTCGAGCTCAAATTTTAGATTCTTAGTTTCATCTTATTATTTCATTAGTTTCATGTCTTGATTCTAGAATTAATTAACAACTAGTAATCACCTACTTAGTTGTAGATTAATTATTGAATCTGTTTCTTCGTGTCTTCGTTATTTGTGCGCTTTTCTCATTTTTAACTCGTAGTAACTTCTTTGTTTCAAGTTCGTAAGTAAATTTTGTTTTGTGTCTTGAGTCGATCAAAAAAGAATCTATTCCGGTCGCCAAGTAGAATTGACATCTTATTGACTACCGGAGTATAAGCAACTTTCAATATTCGCCACTCCAAATTGTGAGGATCACAAAGTGAGTGAATACGAGTGTTGGTGAGGAGCTTTTACTACTAATCTTGTTTGTTCATTTTGTAGGTTTAAAAGGTAATATAAGGGGAACATAACTTTGATTGCCGGGGATTATTGTGACTACAACATGGGAGACTATGATTGTAGTAAGGGGTTTTATGGCTACGAAGTTGAAGGAGATTGCGGAGGCTATGAAAATAGCCATGATCAAAACTTGGGCAGATTTGAAAGTTACTGTTTTGAGGGAGAAAATGAGATGAATAAAATACCTAGTGCTTATGGTGACTTTGGAGATGATATAGGACCTCGTGATGGATCTTATGATGACTTTGGGGCATGTGAGGAGTCTTACAATTCTCAATCCAAACCTAGATTTGGTGTTAGGTATAACCCTTTTGTTAGCAAAGCTTATGAGAGCTATGATGAGAGTACACGTAAGGAGTGCGAAGATTCATATTCTCCACCTTGTAATACTCCTTATCAAGATCGATATAGTGTGAATGGTTATACTAGCTCTAGTGGAGGTTGTCCAACGAGAAGAAGAGGGTATGCGTCTCCAAAACCGAGGGGTACTTGTGAGCTTTATAATGTTAATCCAAGAAGAAGTGTACACTCTGAAAAGGTGACCATTTGTGGGATACCGGGCTGCCTCATTGTATTAAATGATAGGTACTATAGTAACTACATCGTTCTATCCATGGTTGACTTCTTGGGGTTATTTTGTGAGCCTTTACTTGTTCCATACTTCTTGGACGGATTTAAGGTTATCGAGAGGGTCAAGGTTGTCTTCTCCCAATTTGAATACCATGAGGAGGTCTGGTGCGATATTCTTCCATTGACATACGGTCATGTATTCTTAGGTGCCGATTGGTTTGCACAACATAGAGTTCTAAACATGTAAAATTGGCCAAATATTGTAAGAGATCAATAGGGGAATCGCCTCATGACTTACTTGCTGCCCAAGCCACGAAGAAAAATGTCTACCTACTCCAATCCGAATTATTATGAGAGACAAAAGATTGAGAGAAGTAAGGAAGTGCAAGGTGGTAATCCGAGAGTGGAAAAAGGAGAGGTTGTGTGGAGCAAAGTGAGGGGATCACCACCAAACCATGCTAAAATTGGCTGTCCTTCTATTTCTAAGGACATTTGTGTAGGTACCAACATGGCAAGCGAAGAAAAACAATGCCAAAAGGAAGTTGCTGCCCAAGCTTTTGGAGGACCTTCACACTATGACAAAGAAGAATCTACTCAAGGACTTCAAGGTAAAATGGCTAACTCTTACACTTTTGTACATATGAATGATAATTGTGTGGCTAGTAGCCCATTGAGTGTGAGTTGTAGCTTGCCTATATGTGAGTCTATTATTTTTTTGCCACTTGATGATGATGTACATGTTGTGAGTGTGGATACACTAGTTGATCCTATTGATGATGAAATTGACTCCTCTTGTGAGATCAATTTATGTCCACCTAGTGTTGAAGCCTATATGTTGAATGAAAGTACATCACCTTGTGTAATGGGTGTTGATCAACTTGTTTGTGAAAACTGTCCACCACTTGAGTATGTGTGTGATGTGCTTAATAGGACTCAAGTGAGTGAAGTATTTGAAAATGTTGGTCAACAAAGTGAGAATGAACCCGAGAGCCCTTCTTGGGGTAATATTGTGTTTTAAACATCCTTGAAACTTGATATTGATCATTTAGAGAGTGAGGAACTTGCTTGTTCCAAATCTGTCCGTGAGGTAGATCACACTCTTTTTATGTATAATGTCTTGTTTGAAGATGATTTAAACACTCCTAATGAACCTAGTGGTGAAAATGATGGTATAGCTTGCCTTGGAAGCTATAGCCTATATGCTAACCCACTATGGTGTGACAACATTCCTCCTAAAGAGGGAAATCTTTTCTTGGAAGATGATAGTACTCTTAAGGATAAGGAATGTGTAGTTGTGGAAGCTACTTCTTCTTCTACTTTGTGTGATTTCATTGTTGAAAGTACTCATGGTGATTATTGGGAAACTAGTAGTGAGTACACATATGAGAGCACCTTAGTAGAAGTCAATTTGAGTGATACCTTTCTCTACTCTCTATTTGCTTTGGATGATATGTATGTTATTGTAGAGAGTATGGCATTTAGTTTGGGTGTAGACCACAGGAAAGGGAGGTGTTGTCGAGACCTGTGTCTATGGCCACTTTTCTCATTTGACCTCGGTGCCAAATTTAAAAATGGTGATGTTGGTGCACTAAACTTGTTGCTTGGTCTACATGACAAGCAAAGTATCACTCTTGATGTATCCTATAACCAAATCCTTTGTACATCTTTTATTGAGTTTTTAATATTCCTTTCAAAAGATTCTTGGTTATATTGCAAATATGTGCAACCTTGGCATGTTGAGATGATTTGTTATGCTAAACCTAACTCTCATGCCATGAGGAGTTTGTATTTATTTGTCCTCTCTTCGGTTTTGCAAGGTTTGGATTTGAGGTCGAATCCTTTTCAAGAAGGGGAGGATAATACAGGACAAATGGCCATCTTATCTTTTGATGACATCTTTGGAGGCCAACACATAAAGGCTCATGACTTGGTCACCTCGAGAATACAAGAACATCCACGGAGGACCCGTTTTGAGCATAACTTAAAGCAATCTCGCGTGTGGAAGATTGCTTGGAGCATTTAAGATTGAGGACTCACGGTTTTGGACCTTAATTAAGGGCATTTTGGACATTACACATGGTGTATTTACACACCATGGCCACACCTATCATTACGGGCAAAGTGGTCTTTTTGTCTTCTTTTGTATTACACTATAAATAGGTCATTTTAGCTCATTTCTTTGAAGATTTTGAATGATGAAGAATTGAAAGACATATTTTCTCTCTTTTTAGAGTGTAACATCCTTAGTTGCAGGGCTTGAAAAAGCCATCCTTAGCATAGGGCTTGGAAAAGCCAATATTGATCTTTGGTTGGAAACGGTAGATCTTGAGGTGAGTTCATTCCCTTGGTGGTCACCATAAGAGTATGATTTTTATTATTACATTTATTAGGGGTTTAGTGTATGATATACACTTGGTTTCTGATTGTTGTCATAATATTGGCCTCACTATCTATCCTTTACTTTTATTGTTGTTATCTTGTGTAGTGGACTGTTTTTGGGTCCTTTTTGAATCCAAAGATTTATGTTCTTGTTGTCATCTTGTTCTTCACGTTTTGTGGCTGTTTTGGGTGTCAAATACACCATTGTTATCTCGTATTGTTGTTGTTGTAGTGAATCCGAGAGTGATCTCCATCTTGGTCCTCAAATCCTTAAGATTAGTGGACTATTTTGGAGGGTGTATTGGACTTTTTAGTGGTTGGTTTGTGCTTCTCTTATTTTTTTGTATCATTCAGTACATGTAATTTTGGAGCTGAACCCCATTTTGTTAAGGTCATTGGAAAATTAAGTGAAGGGAAAGCATCTCATGTTCCGTATTGAGATTCTAAACTTACTCGCCTGCTACAATCTTCACTTAATGGGCGTGGACATGTTTCTGTGAGTGCAATTAAGGACATGTTGTGCATTTCCATTTTATTTACCTTATGAAACTGCTACTCTATCCTGTTGGATGTGCATCCTCTGCCTCTTAGCCTTTGGTATATTTTATAAGACATTGCTTATCTGATGCTACTTGGCATGAAATGCATTGAAGATATGACTAATTTTCTGCTCCTTTCTTAACTGTAGCTCATATGCACTGTTACTCCTGCTTCAAACAATATGGAAGAAACGCAGAACATGTTAACAGTTTGCAATCAGGGCTAAGCGTATCGAGATTTATGCTTCTTGGAACAAGGTTTGCTTATCTGAATTCTCAGTTTTATGGAATTGTTGTATTGAAGGCTTAATATTGATTATCTTGCTTTCAGATTATTGATATATGAATGTCATGTGAGCATCCAGTAATATGATATTCCCATGGTTGTATAAAGTATATATTTGGGATCTTATGATATGTTCATGATGGTGATATTGTTGTATGTTCAAATATATTTATATATGCAACAATTAGTTTATATTGATCTTTATATACAACTTGATTATTAAGATTTGTAGCAAAATTAGGCATTGGGCCCGTGCAAGGCATGGGCATACCTATCTAGTAGTAGCATAAAGATTGTATGCATAATTAAGAAATAAGTTATTTAATTATGTCGTTCAAATTCTTTCATGATAAAGGGGTGTTGATGAGATTTTTTATTTTTATTTTTGGTTTCCCATTTGGTGTCCGATATCTGCATTGGAGCTCGACTAATCCGGATTCGCGCAGCATAGGGCCCCATTCGGGGGGAAGCGCTCCCTAATAGAGTTCTTTCCATACCCAGGATCGAACCCTCAACCTCTGGTTAAAGGTGGAGTAGCCCCATTCACTGCACCACAACCTATGTTGGTGAGATACTTTTATTTATTATTATATAGAAAGATGAGTTTAAGGACAAACAAGGACATATTTGTCCAATAACAAAAGGTACAACTTAAAATAGGTGTACATTGTGATGTGCAAGTTATGGATTTCCAAAAAAGTTATTCAAGTTAAAGTAAATGTGATGGCCATATGAAAAAGAATATAAAATATCGTCTGAATAAATGTACAGGTCCCTGAACTTTTTGACTTTTTTTGTATTGACACCTCAATTAGATTATGTACCTATTGAACCCTTTTATTATTCATAAATCATGTCAATTAAGCATAATTGCTGACGGCGTTGACATGACGTGACATGTGTAATACATTCTCCTAATGGAGAGTGAGAAGTCATAATTAATTAAAAAAATTAAATATAAAATAACACAATCAATCAAAAAAAGACAAATAAAAGGAATAAAAAAAATACATAAAAGGAATAAAAAAAACTATCATCTTCTTCTCCATTGTATCCTTGCCAAGCTTCCATCATCTTCCTCTTCCGTAAATCTTAAACACAAAATTTTATTTCTTTAAATTTAATCTGAAATTAATGATATTTTTTGTATACAATAAAATTCAATGAATGGCTTTTTCCTCCCCCGCCTTCCCTTCTTCCAATTGCAAACAATCCATCTTCAATTACCCAAGTTCAAATACTCAAAATACACTAATTTTATTCAATTCTAACACTTGCTCTCTGAATTTTAGAGTAATAAAATCAATCCAGGAGATTTTGTGCGGGTATATGTATATATAGTGAGGAAATGAAAATGAAAAATCGACAAAATCAAAGTGGGGAAATGGAATAACAAAATGTTTCTAGCTTTTACTTCTACAATTTAACTAACACTTCAAAATTCATTATTTTTTCATTTGAAATTGTTGTTGGGTATTGTTTTGGTGGAGAAATAAAGGAGTGAAGTGAGGTATTTTTTTTTCCTTCTTACTAAAAATTATGTTTAATAAATAAGAGAAAAAATTTAAAAAAATTAAAAAGGTTGAAAGAAGTGCTTCAATGGTGGAAAAAAGAAAATTTTTTTAGAGATAAGTGAAGAAGAGGAAGAAGAAGATACCATTTTATTTTACTTTTCTGTGTTCAAAGATGGGGAAAAGAATGTTTGAAAGGGAAGGGGGGGGGGGGGGGGGGGGGGGGGGGGTGGGGGGGGGAGGTGGGGTGGGCTGCAGTGGGGGTTGGGTGTATTAATGATTTTTTTAATTTAGATTTAATTATATTTAAAAATTATTTTTATGATTATTTTAGGTTAAAATGTCACGTGTCGTTATTTAATTTGTCATTTTTTCACATCATTAACGTGTGTATTAAATGCGTTTTACATTTTTTGCCACATCAATAGATTGTGCTTAATTGACACGTTTTGTGAATGATAAAAGGATTCAATAGATACATGACCTAATTAAGGTGTCAATACGAAAAAAGTCAAAAACTTCAGGGGCTTGTATATGTATTCTTCCTAAAGTATCCTTTGTCACATTCACTAAAGTGGGATCTTATCTCTTGTAAAAATAGTCATTCTAGAATCAAGGTCATAAACTTTTTTATATTGATCTCTATTATACTATGTACTCTATTATCTTATCTTTCTATAAAATGTTCGTTCTATAAACTAACACTCTTTATTTTAAATTTCTTAAAATATGATTAGATCTAATCTAATTCACGTATTTTGATATTCCTTCATAAGATTAGTTTAATAAAAATTTTCCTTCATATTCTTTTATAGCACGTAAATGAAGACAATATGACAAATTAAATGGATCGAACGTAACTAATATTAAAGTAAACTGGGAAAGTTCACAAAAATTTACTTATATTATAGTTCTTCATTTAAGCAAAAAATCAAGTTTGCATTTTGTTTCGTATTATGCAGTTGAAACTAATTTAGATATAATTGAATAACTATATATGAGTTTGATAAGAAAATGTCAAGTTAAATTTAATTAATTATAATAGATTACTTAGTTTAATTTTCAAGTTATGAATTAATGCTTTATTCTACTACTCCAATATTTTGTCTCAAATAAGAATGAGAAAAATGAGTTTATTTTTAGCTAAACTATTTGTTTTAGCAAAATATTAATAAAATTCATGAATATATTATATTTGAGAATTTGGGTTTTCACAAACTTTATGGTTATAACAAATTTAATAATAAACCTTTTGAAGACAAAATATGGATTATTACAATTGATCATTTTTCGATCATCTAACTTATTGACTATTAGAGAAGTAAATGAATTTAAGTTGAATACTATTTAAATAAAAATTTTAAAAAATAATTTGAAAAATTAGTTAACCTATTAACATTGATAAAAAATAAAATTTGAAATAAACTAATAAAATTATAAGTATACCACATACAAGATTGTAGTTATCCCTTGTCTTTTCATTATTTTTCTTCACGTATTGAGTCTCAAATGAAGTTACGACTTCATTTGTGTTGAATTTATTGTACTGTAGTTGAACTTTGAGTCATTATGTCATGTTGATTGTAGAGTACATACAATAATATTTAAAATAGAAGAGTGTATATCGATTCATAATATTTAAATAATAAAAAAATAATTAGATTGTGTAAATATCGATTATTGATTCCTCCTCTAAAACACATTATGGATCATAGCAACAATAAATAGTTCTAATCATTAGCAGAATAGCTAATTGAATTGCTGTGAAGTAACAATATTTGCCCCAAACTTTATTTAACGTGTAGCTATAAATATTGAATACCTAAAAGATGTTAGGATTTTTGTCCTGATTTTCTTACCAAATTTAAGTTTTATTTTTCCTACAAAGAAAATAAAAGTAATATCATAATTACTTTTATTTTTGAGAAAAGATATCATCCCCCCTCCCCCCGCCCCCCCTCCGAACTTGTAGCCAAAACTTACTTTAGCACTTTAACTTAACTTATAAGTATTTACCCCCTTAACAACTTTTAGGTGAATTAAATACAACCTCAAAATCACAATCCCACTCTCACAATGGAGAATGCACTACACAAGTGCCATGTCATTGCCACATAAGAAATTATTATTTTAAAAAAAATAATCCCACACTCATACTATTTTTATATTTTTTTTTAGAAAAGAAAAAATATATACTTATGTACCATTTTTATATATATATATATAAAATATATTTTTTAATATATATATATATATATATATATATATATATATTTTTTTTATTTATACCCCCCCCCCCCCCCCCATTTATCATCTTCTTCAGAACCACCCCCACCCCCACCCCCCTCTCCTGTGGGCTTTCTTTTTCATCTCCACATCCTGCAACCGCCGCCGCTCCCCCTGCCCCTCCTTCCGTCTCCTTCCTCCTCATTAGGAAGGAGGTTTTCAAGTTGAACTTTAGCTTTTCAAGTTGTCTTCTTTGTCCATTTTTTCAATTATGACTTTTAAAATCAGTATAATCACATCACCAAATCAACTCAAATTTGAATCATGAGCTTATTACAAGCATAGAAACATTACCTAGCAATCAATTTGAACAACCACCCACAAGAACGAAGAATCCAATCTTGCCTTATCGAAGTTTTTGTGACAATTTTTGTTCATGAAATTTAAACAAACTCCAAATAACCCCCAAGTTTCAGATTTATATTCAAGTTCATAGATGTTTTCCCACAATTGTACACAACACCTTTTTTTTTTTTTTTTTTTTTATGAAAAAGTAATGGCAAGAAAATTCATCAGTGAAAAATTATCTAATTGCAAGATAGTTTTACCAAGTATATCTAATTGGGCTGGCTTCAGAACATCAGAAAGTTCACAAATTGAAATGTTTGATCTCAATTAAAACTAGTTGAGCTCTAACAATGGTGCGGGTAGGAAGAAGAAGAAGATGGATGGATGGTTGAGATTTGATTTTAGTTTATCTTTTTTCTTTATATATATATATATATATATATATATATATATATATATATATTAAAAAAGAAGTGAGTTCATCTTATTTTTAAAATATACTGATACGTGCTTTTTTTTTTTAAAAAAAATGTCACGTCAGATTAGGGGTTATATTAATTCACTTTAAAGTTCATAAGGGGGATAAATAATTTTTCGATTAGTTTAGGGTCTAAAGTAAGTTTTGGTGACAAGTTTTTGGGGGTTTTGATGTCTTTTCTCTTTATTTTTCCTTAAAAGGAAATATAAAATTTTTCCATATTTGGCTAACATCTTTCTAAGAGGAAAAGTTTTGGACCTCTATAAATAGAAGACTCATTTTCTCATACCATAACACAATAGCATCCACAATGTAGTCCTTAAAGATTCTTGTTTATGGGGAGATTTTCTCTCATAGTTTTTTTATGTTTTTGGATTTAGTTTTTAATATGTTGACTGATTGGCCAAACTATATCAATAATATTATGCTTTTTAGTTTAGTTTTGTGTCATCTGAATTATCACCATATTAGTTTGCAAAGTTTAAGCTTTCGCATGACGCCCTCTCGATTTTGAACCAACAAGTAGTATTAGCGTCTATGGTTCAAAGATCCAGTAGTTTGGTAAAATGAGGTTGAAGACAAGTCCAAGGTGGTTCTAATCAATTTGCAATTAATTAGATGATAATGAAGATTTTTGTCCAACTACATGTGGAGAACAAGTTTAAACCATATTTTCAACATTCCTGTTGCTGCTGCATCTTTAAAAATAAAAATAAAAAATTAATTTTTTAACCCATTTTTAATCATGATATTTTAAACTTTATTTTTAACCATGGCAAAAAGCAATTATGAAGATTACATCAAGAACGGAGTTCATGCATGTGATATGAAGAAGGCGGATCAAGTAAAGAAAATCAAGCCTAAAAAGGGGAGATTTGTTAGGGTTTTTATCCTGATTTTCTTATCAAATTTAAGTTTTATTTTTCTTGGAAGGAAAATAAAAGTAATACCATAATTACTTTTATTTTTACTTAAAGGGAAATATAAAACTTTTTCATATTTGGCTAACCTCTTTCTAAGAGAAAATGTTTTGGACCCCTATAAATTGAAGACCCTTCTTCCCATTCCATAACACAATAACATCCACAATGTAGTCCTTAAAGAGTCTTTTTTATGGGGAGATTTTCTCTCATAGTTTTTTTTTTTTTTTTTTTTTTTTTTTTTAATGTTTTATGATTTAGTTTTTAATGTAGGCCGATTGACCAAACTATATCAATAATATTATGCTTTTTAGTTTAATTTTGTGTCATCTAAATTATCACCATATTAGTTTGCAAACTTTAAGTTTTCGCATGATGCCCTCTCGATTTTGAACCCAACAAAAGAATGTCCGTAAGAAATATTAAAATTTAACTTTAAATTAAAAAAAGTTAAGAAAATACAATTATAAGTTGCGATTAATATACAATATTTTAGCTAACCTTGTATAAACACTAAAAGCAATTATATATCATCCTAAAAGAAAAAAAGTAAAAAATAATGTATCATACTAAATTGTTTGAATCAAATATCTCAACGCCTAATAAAGCGTCCTAATTAGACACTTTCAGTTCAATTTTAAGAATTTTTATTTGCAAATGGTCTCATTTGTTTATTAGGTAATTAAGTTAAAGACATAAGACGTATCATCTAAAGAAGATATAAGGTCATAACTTTTTTTAATCCTTTATCACTTTATAATGATATGATTTATTATAATGTTCATAAAGTAGGTAGTTATTTTTGTTTGTTAAGCACCCTAAAATGCATTTAAATATATTCAAAATTAATCTATACATGGATCCGTATCCTTTATTTTTTCGTATAATTCTAAAAAATATTAATAGATTGACTGGCATTTATAATTTAATTCATTCTCTTGTATAATTTTCAAATAAATTCAAAAAAGAAAAAACCATTAAAATTGATCGCTCAATTCAACAGAATGTATTTCACTTGATGTTAAAACAACATTGAAGCATATGATATTTTAATCTTAATTAGGACAATTTAAGTAAATAATAAGTTATTATTTCTTTTTATAAAATAATAAATATATTTTATTATAATGTCTAATTTCTACAAACTTATCTATCGTGTTTATTTAAAAACTAGTTTAAGTGTACGCGCTTTGTACGTGTACCTCACTTTAATGAATTCAAACATTACGCTAAATAGGATATTTGTTTAAATAGGTTGTTGGTGATGGACTTGGTTATCAATAAAGGCAAAAAGAAGAGAAGTGGGGAGGCACGACCCAGGATTAAGTGGGGTAGCTTGACTTTCGCTAGTGCTTTAGAGATGGAAGAGAAGTTGAAGAGTAGAGGGGATTGGGAGAGTAGAGAGGGTGTCACGCCTCAAATCCTATTGAGGCGGACTAGCACCCGTAACCGAGGAGGCCCGGGAGAACTAGCTCATAACCTTATACTTCCAATGCATACCTCTATGACAACTCGAAATACGGACAGTATCATGTCGCACATAAAAGGAAATAATCACCTGTATAAGCTCGAGCACACACACACACACATATATATATATATATATATATACAATAATTGGCCGTTGGAGCCATCATGTCTATTAATAAAACACCACCTTGACTGTACATTAGGTCTACAAAGCCTCTAGACAATACACAGAGTTTAACTAAGGTCGGGACACACCCCGCCATATAACTAACTTCTATACAATACCAAAAGTAACTGGATATGACACGGAAAGACCCGAAGCAAACTGGAGCTCACCAAAAACAACTGGATATCCTGGCTCCTACTTATGCGGTGTATGAGCTGAGGTACCTGTGCCTGCAGCATGAAATGCAGGTCCCCCGTGGGGGGCGTCAGTACGAAATATGTACTGAGTATGTAATGCTGTAGATAATCACATATGATATAGGAGCTCAATAAAAATAAAAAACAAGTGAATAAATCGTAATAGGAGTGGACCACACTTATTAGAACTTGAGACAACCTGTACATTGTATTTATTCAATCGCTTTACCTTCGTTCTTATCATCTTTGTAATCATTACTGTATTGTACTGTGACCATTAGGCTGACTCCAGTACATATCAACTGGGATCGACCCATGATAGGCTTATGCCCCTGGGATACCACCCATAAACACATAAATAGGGATCCACCTATGATAGGCTTATGCCCCTGGGATACCACCCGATAAGAGAGAACTTCCATCACTTAAGTCAATTAATCTTTGAGATTGTTATTTCGGTTGTCACCGCATTTTTGATACTTTGAAACAATGATACATCAATAAGAGACATATAAATAGACCATCAATGCAATAACAATGAAGTAAGAACTTATTGACACATCAATGAAGTGTTTTGGAGTCATCAATGATATAACAATGAAGTAGGAACTTATTGGTATATCAATGAAACATTTTGGAGTCATTAATAGCACATGGATCTTGTTTGAGTAACCGGATACC
>NC_061121.1:214154136-214160723 GCF_002878395.1 Capsicum annuum
ATCACCATATCCACCTTCCATAACTCAATTACCATATCCACCTTCCACAATTCAATACAACCAAACCATGCAAAATAGTCCATAACCCTATTTCCATCACCTTTCAATAACAACCAATACATATAATCCTCTATCACACTTATACATATGGAAAAGAACAAAGGCAAACAATATTCATACCTTAGAGTTCACCTCTTGATTATGCAATCCTGTTTGCACAAATAATGGGTGTCTTTTAAATCTCTCGAGATGACAAACGCAGTTATCAGATTACTTTGAAATTTCTACAGTTGAATCAAAAGTAATTTAAAGGTCAAATTTGGTTAGGGTTTTTTCTTTCTCAATGATTGATGATGAAAATGAGTTTTTGAACTCATATACATGTATATATACACATATTCCCGTCCATAATATAATAGGAAATGACCAAAATGCCTTTAAAATTTAAATTATATTAAATCTGTCCTTTGGTGGACTGTTTTGATAAGCTAAAGTAGATCGATCATAACTCTTTGCTCCGCTATCGGATTTGGGTGAAATTTGTATCGTTAGAAGGATAATTCAAAGGTCTTTCATTTCATATAAAGTAGGCCACCCAGTTCGTCCTGTACAAGGAGTTATGGTCGTTTGAAGTTGACCCTAAAAATCTATTTTTATAGGCTGAAGTAAAACGAGTATAACTCCTTACTCAGATGTTGGATTTGTATGAAACCAATTGAATTGGAAAGAAGACTCAAAGATCTTTATTTTCATAGTTCGCAGATCTCCCAGTTCATTATATTAAGGGATTTATGATTATTTAAATTTGACCCAAAAATTAGGCTGACCTCAGTAGTTTGTATGCAGGAAATTTTCTTGCACATTTACTATTCCCAAATATCCCGGCCACCATTTTATAGTTTCGAACGTGCTTGATTATATTCTAAACCTATCCGTTTTTGGAAATCTTTATATCGTTGGAAAGCTTATTCAATAACCTTCGCATGGAACCATCGACGGGCAAATTCCGGTATAAATAAAATAAAAAAAATTAATTCCATATAAATAAGACAAATACACGTACTTGAATACGGGGTGTTACATCCTTCCCCCTTTAGGACATTCGTCCTCGGATGTTAGCGTAGTTATTCAACCGAAACAAGTTCAAGTCCATCATTAATAGTCACATCATCACATAAATACTATGCATATAATAAAAAAAAACTTACTTGTTAATGTTCTAACTCCGTTTCTTGAACTTCCTCTTCATCCTTGAACAAATGAGGGTACTTAGATTTCATTTCTTCCTCAGCTTCCCATGTAATCTCTTCCCTTTGACGATTTCTCCAACGTACTTTCACAGATGCTATCTCTTTATTTCTCATCTTCTTAACTTGGCGATCTAGAATAGCAATAGGCACTTCCTCATAGGTAAGATCTTCCGCAACTTGCACCTCCTCAGTAGAAGTGATATGTGATGGATCTCTGATGCACTTTCGAAGCATTGACACATGAAATACTAGATGTACTGATGAGAGCTCTTGGGGTACCTCTAATTCATATGCATCTTGTCCAAACCTTCGAGTGATCTTATACGGGCCTATATAACATGGACTCAACTTCCCTTTCTTGCCAAATCTCATTACCCCTTTCATTGGTGATACCTTCAAAAATACCCAATCACCTATAGAAAACTCTAGCCCTCTCCTTCTACTATCCGCATGTGACTTGTGTCGACTTTGGGTTGTTTTCAGTCGTTGCTGAATTACTTTAACCTTATCTATGGCTTGATAAACAAGATCCGGTTTGAACAAAAGAGTTTCACCCACTTTGAACCATCCTATTGGTGATCTACACTTCCTTCCATATAAAGTTTCATATGGTGCCATTTTGATACTTGAATGATAACTATTATTGTAGGCAAACTCAATAAGAGGTAAATGATCATCCCAGTTGCCCTTAAAATCTATTACACAAGCTCGTAGCATATCTTTAAGTATTTGGATGGTACGTTCTGCTTGTCCATCTGTTTGAGGGTGAAAAGATGTACTCAACTTCACTTGTGTTTCCAAACATCTCTGAAAAGACTTCCAAAAGTTTGCAGTAAATTGGGTTCCCCGATCTGATATAATAGAGATTGGCACTCCATGTAATCGAACTATCTCTTTAATGTACAGCTTCGCATACTCTTCAACTGTGTAAGTGGTCCTAACTGGTAGAAAATGTGTGGATTTGGTAAGCCTATCAACAATCACCAATATAGAATCAAACTTTTGGGATGTACGAGGCAAACCAATAACGAAATCCATGTTGATCATGTCCCACTTCCAGCTTGGAAGATCAATGCATTGCATATAACCTCTTGGTTTTTGATGCTCAACTTTAACTTTTTGACAATTTGGACATTCAACTACAAATTCTGCAATGCTCTTCTTCATGTCATTCCACCAATACATATCTTTCAAATCTTGATACATTTTGGTTGATCCTGGATGAATGGAATACCTTGAACAATGTGCCTCTGTCATAATCTTCTTTCTTAGCCCGTCTACATCCGGCATACATAATCGGTTTTGGCACTGAAGTACTCCTTCTCGCGTAAGCTCAAATGCCTTGGTCTCACCACTCTAAACATTCTCCTTAAGCTGTAATAAAATAGGATCTGCATATTGCTTCTCTTTCACTTTAACTACTAATGAAGATTTCGTAGCATTATTTACGATAAGCTCTTTATTCGGAGTTTCAAGAAGGCGAACTCCTAAACTAGCTAACTGGTGAAGATCTTTAATCATCCCTTACGTTTCTATAGGTGCTATCATAGCCTTACGACTTAATGCATCAGCTACCACAGTTTCTTTCCCTGGATGGTACAAGATATCAACATCGTAGTCCTTTAATAGTTCAAGCCATCTCCGCCGCCTTAAATTTAGATCCTTCTGATTAAAAATATATTGCAAGCTCTTATGGTCAGTATATATATCAACATGAACCCCATATAAGTGGTGGCGCCATATCTTTAAAGCAAAAATAACTGCTGCCAGCTCAAGATCGTATGTAGGAAATTTTTCTCATGTGGCCACAATTGTCTAGAAGCATATGCTATTACCTTATCATGCTGCATCAATACACATCCTAAACCAATTCTGGAAGCATCACAATACATTGTATATCCTTCGGTGCCTTCTAGAAGTACCAACACGGGTGTAGAAATCAACTTGTTCTTTAAATCTTGAAAACTCTTCTCACAGGAATCATTCCATTGGAATTTGGATGCTTTATGGGTTAGCTTGGTTAAGGGTGCTGAAATGGAAGAAAAGCCTTCAAAAAACCTTCTATAATAACCGACCAACCCGAGAAAACTACGAATCTCCATAGGCGTTATGGGCCTTGGCCAGTTCTTCACAGCTTCTATCTTTTGAGCATTAACCTTTATCCCTTCACTAGATACAATATGACCCAAAAATGCCATCGACTTTAACCAAAACTCATATTTAGAGAACTTTGCATAAAGCTTACAATCACGAAGAGTCGGCAATGCCTGTCATAAGTGATTGGCATGGTCCTCTTTTGATCTAGAATAAACTAGAATATCATCTATAAAAACTATCACAAATACATCCAGGAATGGCTTAAACACCCTATTCATCAAATCCATAAAAGCTACGGGTGCATTTGTTAGCTCAAATGACATAACTAGAAACTCATAATGACCATACCGTGTTTGGAAATCTGTCTTGGGTATATCCTTCTCTTTGACCCTCACTTGGTGGTAACCTGACCTCAAATCAATCTTAGAAAAACACTTGGCGCCCTGTAACTGATCAAATAAATCATCAATTCTTGGGAGAGGATATTTATTCTTAATAGTTACCTTATTCAATTGCCGATAATCAATACACATCCTCAGCAAGCCATCTTTTTTGCGCACAAATAACACTGGTGCTCCCCAGGGGGACATACTAGGCCTTATGAATCCCTTCTCTAGCAAATCTTTCAATTGCTCTTTCAATTTTCGTAATTCTGCTGGGGCCATTCTATACGGAGGAATGGAGATTGGTTGGGTGCCTGGTATTACATCAATACGAAACTCTACTTCTCGTTCAGGAGGCAAACCTGGAAGATCTTCAGGAAATACACCAGAAAATTTATTTACCACCGAAACAGCGTGAAGAGTTGGTGGCTCCGCTTTCTGTATCCCTTACTCTAACTAAATGATATATGTATCCCTTGGAAATCATTCTTCTTTCCTTTGGAAATCATTCTTCTTGCCTTAAAATAAGAAATAAATCTACCTCTTGGCGCGCCAATTTCACCTTTCCATTCAAGGACTGATTCATTTGGAAAATGGAAATATACCTTTTTTGTGCAGCAATCAATTGTGGCATAACAAGACGCCAACCAGTCCATACCCATTATAACATCAAAACTACCATTTCTAACTCCACAAAATCAACCATCGTATCACGACCACAAACAGTTACTATGTAGTTTCGGTAAACCCTTCTAGCTACAATAGATTCCCCAAC
The DNA here is from genome assembly GCF_002878395.1 of Capsicum annuum. Taxonomy (NCBI): domain Eukaryota; kingdom Viridiplantae; phylum Streptophyta; class Magnoliopsida; order Solanales; family Solanaceae; genus Capsicum; species Capsicum annuum. The sequence continues at coordinate 214,158,642 of NC_061121.1, forward strand.
TGGTGTGGACACTTCAAATGGCTTAACTAACAGTTCGGGTATTCTTTCGAACTTTCCAACAACCAATGGAGTAACATAAGATAATGAAGAACCGGGATCAATTAAGGCATATACATCAAATGAAAAGATAGACAATGTACCCGTAACCACATCTGGGGAAGCCTCTAAATTTTGTCGATCCGCTAGAGCATACGTATGATTTTGAGCCCCTCTAGAACTCGTGGCTCCTCTATCACCTCTAACATGACCCATTGGTTGTGCACCCCTTCCTAAATAAGGTATCGATGATGATAATGCAACAAATGACCCCGTAGGTCATGCCATACCCTCTATGCCCCTTCGTGGGCATTCTCTCATCATATGCCCCGACATACTGCACCAAAAGAAAACATTGATCCCCAGCTGACATGCACCCAAATGATACCTTCCACATTTATTGCATGGCTCTCGAGGAGGTCTCGATTGACTCATATTCCCTTGCCCTTGGTACCCCACTGTCCGCGAACTCTGACTCTTACTTATGTGCCCACATTGATTTCCTCTGGACCTTGGAACTATGGTGGGGAACTAGCTGCAGAATAAGAAGATAATAGCCTAGGTGGTCTAGCAGAAAACTGTGGTCTGAACCCTCCTTGTGATGCCTTGAACTACCCTGTAGATCTGGCCCTCTTGGAATATCCTCTTTCTAATTCCTGTGTTCTTCTCCTCTGCCTCTGATATTCCATTTTCTGTGCAAAAGCTTGGATCCTCGCTATGTCCATATCTTTGTTCAAAGCAGCAATAGTACAATCTCTAACCAGATATGTATCCAGCCTATCCACATATTGATGAACTCTGTCATCCATAGTAGCTATAACATTAGGAGCATATCTCGACAAGGAATTAAATCAGAGACTGTACTCTCTTACGCTTATATTCCCCTGATAAAGATTTAAAAACTGATCTGCACGGGCCTGACGAATCTCGAATGGAAGATAATGATCAAGAAATGCCTCTTTGAACTCCTTCCAAGTAGCTTGGGGGTGCATCAATACTCCTAGATTATTTCCAGTCCTCGTACCAATATATAGCCTTCCCTTTAAATCTATACACCGCTAACTCCACTGTCTCTCTTCCCGTTACATGCATAACATATAAGGCCCTTTGAATTTGATCAATAAAGTCCCGTGGGTCCTTGTTAAGATCTGATCCAGTAAAAGTAGGAGGATCCATCTTAAGAAAATCCTGTGTTCGAAGGCTAGCCGCCCTATCTGTACCACTAGGACCCATGGTAGAAATGTCTTGTCCTTGAGCTTGCCCAGCAACTATACGAGTAAAAAGTTGCACTGCATTTCTAAGATCTTGATCACCAGCATTAATAGGTAGCTCTGGGGATACAGTTCTCCTCCCCTTTATTTCTTCCAGAGTGGAAGAAGTTTCTGATGCATGCTCAGCTGGAGCCTCACTTTGATTAGCTGGTATAGTGGGTGACTTACTAGTCCCCTCTCTGGCAGTCACATCTACTTGCTTACCGGTATTTTTGCTTTTGGTAACCGGCATCATTACTATAATAAGAGAAATAAATGGATTCAGTGGTCAACTATGACTTCATATACAATATAGGCTCTATCGCACGATCTATTACATGAAGAAAAGAAATAATTCCTAAATCTCCATAGTCTCCTGTTTATAGATGCGGTGCACGACACACCGATAAACAAGACTCTGCGTAGACACGGTTTTGTAGACTTACTAGGACGAACTTCTCTGATACCACTTTTGTCACGCCTCAAATCTTATTGGGGCGAATAGGCACCCGTAACCGAGGAGGCCCGGGAGAACCAGCTCATAACCTTATACTTCCCATGCATACCTCTATGACAACTCGAAATTCGGACAGTATCATGTCGCATATAAAAGGAAATAATCACCTGTATAAGCTCGAGCACACATATATATGTATATACAATACTTGGCCGTTGGAGCCATCACGTCTATTAATAAAACACCATCTTGACTGTACATTAGGTCTACAAAGCCTCTAGATAATACACAGAGTTTAACTAAGGTCGGGACACACCCCGCCATATAACTAAATTCTAT